>NW_022986273.1:120365-263860 GCF_902500255.1 Thalassophryne amazonica
CAATAACAATATGGTGGAATGTCAATTATACACAAGGTGACGTGTGGGCAGGCTCGATGATAGAAGACGTCTGGCGAGAGAAGAGCCGGATCCCACACAGCTTCCACCACCAACGGATCTGAAGAACACCGGAGCCGCCAAGCCCTGCGCCCCAGGTGGCCACTGTCTTCAGCAGTCAGACCCGGTACTGCTGGCAGAGAACAGAAACAGTATTGATGAGTGCGAGTTTGCACACTCAGTAATCCCACAGTCTGTGTTTAGTTAGGAGGGAGCACCTCCAATCACACACTCGTGCAGCTCCTGTTTAACCACTTATCTGGTTTGGGGTGTGAGGCGAAGCCGTCGCAGTCCACACCAAACGCCAATCCCACAGATAAGAACACACCACAGGAAAACGGCTGCAAAGAAGTTCAGATTGTTACTCAATGTAAGTCAGCAGAGAAGTTACCTGAATGGTAGTTGATTTCTCGGCGAGGAGGTGGAGTCGCAGTTCGGCCTTTATGGAGATGGTGATGAGTTGACTGAGTGACAGCTGGTGCTGATGAAGAGTGACAGCTGTCACTCCCAGTGGCTCCGGTGCCCTCTCGTGCTTGAAGCCCGCACTCCAAGCAGGGCGTCATCTGGTGGTGGTGGGCCAGCAGTACCTCCTCTTCAGCGACCCACACAACAGATTTACCCTCTTTTAAGAGTTTGATAATCCTCTCCTTTGTTTCAATTGACATCTCTCATGTTGGAGCCATGATTCATGTCAGTCCACTTGGTGCAACAGCTCTCCAAGGTGTGATCACTCCTTTTTAGATGCAGACTAACGAGCAGATCTGATTTGATGCAGGTGTTAGTTTTGGGGATGAAAATTTACAGGGTGATTCCATAATTTATTCCTCAGAATTGAGTGAGTCCATATTTTTTTCCCTCTGCTTGGTCTAAAAAGTAACCGTTACTGTCACAATTATTTTTCCTGATTTCTTATAGTGTTTCTTAAAGCCAGGAAGTTGCCATTTGAAATGACTTTAGTTTTATGTCATGTCTGTGATCTGCTTTTTTTCGACAAAATTAAACAACTGAATGAACATCCTCCGAGGCCGGTGATTCCATACTTATTTCCAGGGGTTGTATATATATATATATATATATATATATATATATATATATATATATATATATATATATATATATATATATATATATATATATATATATATATGTGTGTGTGTGTGTGTGTACACACACATGCTGTGCCATTACTCAGGCAGAGTGTACACACTCTGACGTGACTTGCGACATACCTATCGACTTTTATTTCACACAAACTGATCAGTTTGTTAAAAAATGGTTATAAGAAGAGTGTGCATGTGTTGAGAGATAGAGAGGGATGGAGAGAGAGTGAGACTTAGGAGTGGCAGTGAATGCATTAGTGACTGTGAGAGGAGAACAGAAAAAGTGAGATGATTTTGAGCAGAAAGTGTTGAAAGCAGTGTAAAGTACAGTTGGAGCTCCTGCTGTGGTCATCCTCAAGTTGAAGTTCAAGTGTCTTCATGATTTTACAGACAGCCGGAGGTTGGGGCAGGTACATAACATGGGCTAAATAAATAAATTAATAACAAGTAGTCAACTACAACCCCTGGCAATAAGTATGGAATCACCGGCCTCGGAGGATGTTCATTCAGTTGTTTAATTTTGTAGAAAAAAAGCAGATCACAGACATGACACAAAACTAAAGTCATATCAAATGGCAACTTTCTGGCTTTAAGAAAAACTATAAGAAATCAGGAAAAAAAATAATGGCATTCAGTAACGGTTATTTTTTAGACCAAGCAGAGGGGAAAAAAATATGGACTCACTCAATTCTGAGGAAAAAATTATGGAATCACCCTGTAAATTCCCATCCCCAAAACTAACACCTGCATCAAATCAAATAAAGCAATATGTCTCAAAAATCTAAAATGCACAACAAAACAAATGAGGAACGAATGGGAGGAAACTGGAGTCAACGTCTGTGACCGAACTGTAAGAAACCACCTAAAGGAAATGGGATTTACATACAGAAAAGCTAAACGAAAGCCATCATTAACACCTAAACAGAAAAAAACAAGGTTACAATGGGCTAAGGAAAAGCAATTGTGGACTGTGGATGACTGGATGAAAGTCATATTCAGTGATGAATCTCGAATCTGCATTGGGCAAGGTGATGATGCTGGAACTTTTGTTTGGTGCCTTTCCACTGAGATTTATAAAGATGACTGCCTGAAGAGAACATGTAAATTTCCACAGTCATTGATGATATGGGGCTGCATGTCAGGTAAAGGCACTGGGGAGATGGCTGTCATTACATCATCAATAAATGCACAAGTTTACATTGATATTTTGGACACTTTTCTTATCCCATCAACTGAAAGGATGTTTGGGGATGATGAAATCATTTTTCAAGATGATAATGCATCTTGCCATAGAGCAAAACTGTGAAAACATTCCTTGAAAAAAGACACATAGGGTCAAAAAATAGTCCGGATCTTAATCCAATTGAAACTCTTTGGTGGAAGTTGAAGAAAATGGTCCATGACAAGGCTCCAACCTGCAAAGCTGATCTGGCAACAGCAGTCAGAGAAAGATGGAGCCAGATTGATGAAGAGTACTGTTTGTCACTCATTAAGTCCATGCCTCAGAGACTGCAAGCTGTTATAAAAGCCAGAGGTGGTGCAACAAAATACTAGTGATGTGTTGGAGCGTTCTTTTTTTTTTTCATGATTCCATAATTTATTCCTCAGAACTGAGTGATTCCATATTTTTTTCCCTCTGCTTGGTCTAAAAAAGTAACCGTTACTGACTGCCACAATTTTTGTTCCTGATTTCTTATAGTGTTTCTTAAAGCCAGAAAGTTGCCATTTGAAATGACTTTAGTTTTGTGTCATGTCTGTGATCTGCTTTTTTTCTACAAAATTAAACAACTGAATGAACATCCTCTGAGGCTGGCAAGAGGATGAATTAAAACATTTCAAAACTTTTTTTAAGTCATACAGTTCATCATTGAAAAGTTGTGTTACAATCTCATCTCTCGTTCTCGTGAATCCAGTATTGTGTATCGCATATTGTCTTTTGAGCTGACTGTCTCGTCACCACCTAGTAAATGTATACCGTAATTTCCGGACTATAAGCCACTAGTTTTTTCCCACGCTTTGAACACTCCAGTTTTTACAGTGATGCGGCTCATTTATGGATTTTTACAGGCCATCTCATAAGTCCAAATACGTCAATTGATGCTGTCAACTAACTTCCTGAAAGCTGCACTCCTCATGTGGTGTAAATTCACACACAGTGTAAATATAAGGTCTTACCTGTTAGTTTTAGTGAAGAAAAGTCCCTCTCCGGCACTTTGCACCACAGTTGCACCATCAGATCAGTTAGTGGAGCGGACCCTTCCACACCGGTTCTCTGTCTTCATGCAACAATTCGAAAAAGTCAGAGCACCTCATTAATGTCTCATTTACCACAGACGCCATCCGATCCGGGCTGCAGGCGATAAAATCTCAAGAAAAAAGTTAAAATGACTCCGTTCTCCGTGTGGAGCAGAGACACTGTGCAGGTGCTGGAAGACATGCGTGTCAATATTTACGTATAACACTTCAGCAAAAAAGCATTTACAGTATGTATTTCATTAAAAGTTAAAAATATCTTTCTGTCTAACATCTTTCTGTGGAAATATCTCATGTTACAACGTGGAGACCCGCGGCGTATAGACAAGTGCAGCCTATTTATGTACAATTTCTTTTTAAAATTGGTGGGTGTGGCTAATATTCAGATGCGCTCTATAGTCTGGAAATTCCGGTAAATCAGCAGTGAATAATTGGTCACTAATGGTTGGTTTGTCCCTTGCAGGCTGCCCTCCAGCTGCCCTACCTGAACAGTTTGTGTGGCTACAGTCTGAAGCTGCTTCGCTATGCTGACACAACAGCCCTGGCCAGCTTGGTGAGAGCTGACTGGACATTCTATGCTTCACACCCAGGCCTCCTGCTGTCCACGTACCTAGTCCACGGTTTGCTGATTGACTACTTTGAGAAGAAGCGCCGCTGTGCTGTTCAGAGCCAGGAGGACAACACCACTAATTTGGAGTGGTTGGCCAGTTTGTGGGACTGGTACACTTCTTATCTGCTCCACCCAATCGCATCACTGCAGCAGATCCCGTCTGACCTCTCCGACTGGGAAGAAGATCCAAGTTTCTTATTTGAGCGTTTGGCTTTTCCTGATCTTTGGCTTCATCCATTAGTAAATCTGGATTACATTAGGGCCTTGCCAACCTGGACATTTAGAGCTGCAGTTGACCACAGAGAGGAGGTGGAAGAGGAGACGGATAGATCACAGTTTGTCACAAATCCTGACTGTCCTCTTTGTCCCAGTCAAAGGTCCAAAAGACGAGTGCCAAACCAGAAGAGCAGAAAAACCCAGCAGAGGCTCAGCAGCGCTCAGCCGTGTGCCTGCAGCAGCATGACCGTAGCCAGTGACGGCTGTGGGTGTAGCTGTGATACTGCACGCTGTCGGCATGGAGACAGAACGCCACCATCAGCATCCAGCTGCCACAGCCCTGAAGGTCTTCCTACCCATCAGCGCTGTGACTGGTCCGTATGGCCGGCCAGCATACTGCACTGTTCAGAGTGTGTGGTGTGTCTGGAGAACTTTGTCAGTGATGAGCTATTAATGGGTCTGTCTTGCGGTCACGCCTTTCACCAGCAGTGCATTATGGTCTGGCTTGTAGCAGGCAGGCACTGCTGCCCGGTGTGTCGCTGGCCAAGCTACAAGAAGAAGCATCAGCGCCACCTGCAGAGCAGTCCACCTGAAAACCACCTGCAGGACTGACAGTGCCTTTCTGAACCAAGCCTTCTGTCTCTTCTTCAGAGGCTGCCTTGGCTTTGGGATGACCAGAGCCAAACTCAGAGTAAACTTCTAACAGGGGGTGGGGGATACAGTGTGCAATTTGTTTGTTTTTGCAGGAACCAGGTTCTTAGTACTAAGCTACCAGACCGCTCTGTGATTAAGGTGTGGTCAGCTCTCCTCTTTGGCATCACACACTCGGGTTGAGTTCGCCAAATTGACTTGTTCTCCTTTGTATCACTTTTGGTGACCAAAAAGCAGCTGGTGCACGGCTGCACACTGTGCAGTCATTGTTTGTGTGAGTCTGGAAACATGACCGTAGATTCCCGACCACAGCCGAACTGTATGATCACATCCAGTGAAGTCTGAAAGTTGACTTCTGCACCTCAGTCCCAGAAGGTCTTTGTGGACATCCGCGTTATTGTACAAAGCAACAGCTTAACAATGCTGCAATTAAATATAGATTTCTCTCCGTTTTTGTGGAAGCTAACGGTGGTTCTCCTGAAGTCAAATGTCCGTCTTTCCTATGTACTAACCCTCTGACCAGTCACACGCCTGTAGTTCCTGGACCAGTTCAAAGTCCAACTTCAAAGCAAGTGGTAACCAGACGGTGTCTGTCATGCAGACAGTGCATCCAAAAAGTAGACCCTGAAATTAAGATGTAATCCAAATGTACCTGTGCAATGTGTAAATTATAACAGTCTCCACCCCCCCCACCCCCACCCCCACCACCCCCCGTGACCCTTGATTGGAGTAAGCGGGTATAGAAAATGGATGGATGGATATTTAAACAACTATTTAAGTATAAGTTGAACAATGTCCTTGAACTGCCCCTCAGAGAAAAATAGTTTTCCTGCTCTTTACATAAAATTATCAAGAAATAATAATAAAATTGATAACTGTTACAATGTAAATCATTTAGTCCGTGTTGCTTGTTTGTGTTGAAGCCACACAGTTTTTCAAACAATTTATCTTCTTCAAAACTTGCTTCACCTGTGTGACACAGAAGTCAAAGTTTGGAATGAAATTATTAACAGACATGAACAAAATAGTTAATTGACATGAATGCAACATGTCTACATATAAAATTTATTTAAAGCTAGGTGTCAGGGTTAAACCTGGTAAAATTATTGCAGAGAATAACCACACAGAAACACTGGATTTCTTTCCTGATCAGGAAAAAGCCGACGGGCATGACCCTCATCCCTGACTGCCAGTCAGCTCTGAAGGGCCCACCCACTCCCTTCCTGAATTTATTGAAGCAAAGTTGCATGCAGACATATTACAGAAAACAATATACAAAACACAGCTGCGTCTCTCAGTCAATTCATTGATATGAATTTGTATCACTCTTCATCTTCAGGCGCCTCATGGTCTGTTCCCAGACAGATAGTAATTGTTCTCAGAAATTAAACATAACAGCGCCAACCTTGGGCTAGTGTACAGGCTGTGATGTTCCCTGCCCAAGTCGTTTTGTTAATTAAAATGTACGTCTGTGCTCAGCAAAAACAAAGCTTACACTCACACACTCTTCATGTAAGCAAAAGGTCATTTTACAGTGTGAGCAGTTCAGTGATTAACTAGGAAAGTAATATTAAGTGAAATCACACACACACACACACACATATATATATATATATATATATATATATATATATATATATATATATATATATATATATATGAAATCACACACACACACACACATATATATATATATATATATATATATATATATATATATATGAAAGACAGAATCAAAGACATTAATAATTGATAAGAATCTTTAAAATTCTTTAACACTAGGGTAGGTTACTCTGTTCAGAAACAGTTTGTTATACTGGGTGAAATGGTCTGTCTAAACAGTCGTCAATACATTATGTATTCAGAAAAGGGAAAGAAAAAAAAATCAGATGTCTATAGCAGCTGTAGGATCAATAAAACTTCGACCAATATAATCCCCGCGGTCCGCTCTCAAAAAACCAATAAGATGCCTTCATGTTTAATTCTTCCTGCTCACATCACCAGGCTCAACACCCCCCTCTGTCCCTCCCTCCTCTTCGCATGCACACTCATTTCACCGAAGAAGTTCACTTTGGTACAGTGACAGCGGGACCGAAACTACCACTAACACAAGATTGTGCCATGTTGGATTAATCATTTCTCTGCAAATTGGTCGTTGAAAACAGCTGTAGTCACTTCCTGAATCACACAAGACCACTCCAGCTTCAGCCGTTCACGCGTGTGCGCGCCTAACAAACTGAAATGTAAAAAAAAATCTTTCATACATAAATGTCGCCAACATGATGTGCAGCTCATCAAGTGGAGTAAAGAACTGAACAGAGCGAGTGGTGATGTCAGAGGATCGCATCAGAGCGCAGCTCGTCTGAACATTAGAACAAGAAGTTAAATCTGTTGTAAACATTTAACAGCTGCATACAAGAAGGAAAGAACACACAATTGTTTTACCAAACCATGACGCTGTAAACATGACAAATCATTTTGAAGATGGCTCAAAATGCTTTCTGCAGTTTGTTAGGTGTGAACACAAACGGCTGAAGCTGGAGCAGTCATGAGTGATTCAGGAAGTGATTAAAGCGGAAGAAAATCGATGGATGGATGGATATACACAGCGTCTAGCGCAGAGCGCATGGCAGCCGGTAGAACAAAGAACGGTGTCCAGCTCTGGTCACAGTGGGTGGGATCATCACAATGATGTGCGTGCTACTGCGTGTCAGGGGGTGTTTAGTCGGCTCTCCTCTGCCGTGCTGAGTCCCACAGTCAGATGTGCGTTCAAGTTTGTGGGGGCGTGGCTTAGGATGGAGCACTGACGGGGTAGGAGGGAGGGGGTGGAACCTAGAGAAGTTGGTACTTTCAAATCTTACTAGCTCTCTTGCAAGCTCTCCAGAACTACCAACTCTAGCTTTAAACTTCAAATGTGTATGTGTTCACAGACACACAAATTAAATAGTCACATAATTTGTAAATAAAGAATTTTATCATACCATAATCAAGGGCACTATTTAGAACTAGAAAATGGGGGGGGACAAAGTGCGAAGCCCATGGTTTCTAGATAAGCTCAGATGCATTCTGAGCATCCAGAACAGTAATTTTAACGTTTTGAGAAGACCATAAAGTGGACACCATTTGACTTATGCAATTTGAAACTGGATATAAGTACTTTATTCTGAGAATAGCCAGCATTGATTTTATTAACATCCTGGTGTAAATAAGGTATCACCACATGTGTAGAACTCAAAAAGAATGATAGGTTGAGTTTTCATTAAAAAAAAACAACTGCAATGTGGTAAAATGTATTCATAAATATGACAGAACAGGCTCTTAATAATTATTAACTATCGCATACTGCAGGGGTGCTCAAGTTCACATTGAAAATAACGCCTCAATGTCAGCTTGAGGACAGTGTTTTTCACCTGACTGTGTTGTGAAATATAAATGTGGAGAAATTTCACAATAATCCTTATCACCTCTGTTTAAAGCTGCAGCTGAACCAATCACCCATTTGATGGAACAAATTTGCATTTTGTGAAACACTGATAATGTAACCAAATCTTAGGTGGTTTGAAATTAGATAAAAAGATGTTCAGATGGATCACCCACATTTCAACCAAAAATCTATGCGGAAATTCCAGTTTGTGCTCACTGGGATGTTTGCACGTTAAATATATCCAAACTCTAGTTACACATTGGCAGTGAGGTACAGTAGTGTTCAGAATAATAGTAGTGCTATGTGACTAAAAAGATTAATCCAGGTTTTGAGTATATTTCTTATTGTTACATGGGAAACAAGGTACCAGTAGATTCAGTAGATTCTCACAAATCCAACAAGACCAAGCATTCATGATATGCACACTCTTAAGGCTATGAAATTGGGCTATTAGTAAAAGAAAAAGTAGAAAAGGGGGTGTTCACAATAATAGTAGTGTGGCATTCAGTCAGTGAGTTCGTCAATTTTGTGGAACAAACAGGTGTGAATCAGGTGTCCCCTATTTAAGGATGAAGCCAGCACCTGTTGAACATGCTTTTCTCTTTGAAAGCCTGAGGAAAATGGGATGTTCAAGACATTGTTCAGAAGAACAGCGTAGTTTGATTAAAAAGTTGATTGGAGAGGGGAAAACTTATACGCAGGTGCAAAAAATTATAGGCTGTTCATCTACAATGATCTCCAATGCTGTAAAATGGACAAAAAAACAAAACAAAAAAAACAAACGCGTGGAAGAAAACGGAAAACAACCATCAAAATGGATAGAAGAATAACCAGAATGGCAAAGGCTCACCCATTGATCAGCTCCAGGATGATCAAAGACAGTCTGGAGTTACCTGTAAGTGCTGTGACAGTTAGAAGACGCCTGTGTGGAGCTAATTTATTTGCAAGAATCCCCCGCAAAGTCCCTCTGTTAAATAAAAGACGTGCATAAGAGGTTACAGTTTGCCAAAGAACACATCGACTGGCCTAAAGAGAAATGGAGGAATATTTTGTGGACTGATGAGAGTAAAATTGTTCTTTTTGGGTCCTAGGGCCGCAGACAGTTTGTGAGACGACCCCCAAACTCTGAATTCAAGCCGCAGTTCACAGTGAAGACAGTGAAGCATGGTGGTGCAAGCATCATGATATGGGCATGTTTCTCCTACTATGGTGTTGGGCCTATATATCGCATACCAGGTATCATGGATCAGTTTTGGATATGTCAAAATACTTGAAGAGGTCATGTTGCCTTATGCTGAAGAGGACATGCCCTTGAAATGGGTGTTTCAACAAGACAATAACCCCAAGCATACTAGTAAACCAGCAAAATCTTGGTTCCAAACCAACAAAATT
Source organism: Thalassophryne amazonica (assembly GCF_902500255.1). Lineage (NCBI taxonomy): Eukaryota > Metazoa > Chordata > Actinopteri > Batrachoidiformes > Batrachoididae > Thalassophryne > Thalassophryne amazonica. The sequence goes on from NW_022986273.1 coordinate 130,069, forward strand.
AATGTTTTGGAGTGGCCTGCCCAATCCCCGGACCTAAATCCAATTCAGAACTCGTGGGGTGACATCAGAAAAGCTGTTTCTGAAGCAAAACCAAGAAATGTGAATGAATTGTGGAATGTTGTTAAAGAATCTTGGAGTGGAATAACAGCTGAAAGGTGCCACAAGTTGGTTGACTCCATGCCTCGCAGATGTGAAGAAATCATGAAAAACTGTGGTTATACAACTAAATACTAGTTTAGTGATTCACAGGATTGCTAAAAAAAAAAAAGCAGTTTGAACATAATAGTTTTGAGTTTGTAGTGTCAACAGCAGATGCTAGATGGATTTGTGAGAATCTACTGAACCTACTGGTACCTTATTTCCCATGTAACAATAAGAAACCTGGATTAATCTTTTTAGTCACATAGCACTACTATTATTCTGAACACTACTGTACAATTAAAAATGATTGAAACGGTTGATAGGAGAATTTATATACAGTTAAAACCGAGTTAAAATGATTCATATTTCATAATTGTTATTTTTGTCATATTATTCCTTTAAACACATTGTTAATACAGTACAAAAGTATGGATACTATGTACGTTATTTATAGTTTATTAAGAGTTCTATGATTCACAGATCGATTGCTCTTGACAGAACAGTTTTGCACCTGTGCAGAAAAGTTTTGATGTTCTTTTGAGTAAAGCAAAATGGAGTAAAGATGTTGGCTGTGTTCCTGTTCTTCATTTAGCTCAAAAGTTACCACGTACCTCTCCCACACTACCGGAGCAGAGGCCGCAACATTTTGGAGGCACCACTGGGATATTTGGTCAGAGAAAAATCCACCAGCCATAAGTGGAACCTTGAGCCGAATATCCCTCACCGACCCTTAGCAACTAGCATCGGAGACAGGAGGCACCACCATGACTCTGAACATGCATTTTCAGCAAATAAATAAATAAAATAGCGGGATTTACATGCAGACAGATTAACAGCAAACGCTATTTTGAACCCAAGATGGCACCAAGAGTCACGTGACCGATTTTTTTTTCATCATGGCGCCACTCTCTGTCTAGGCACACTACACAAAAATGCCAAAAATTTTTCTTTTTTTTTCTTTTTTTTTCCCGTAGCCCACTTTCATCACGGCACTCCAGTGCCCGCTGAGTAAAAGCCTGTCCAAAAACAAAGCACTGCTGCTGCCCCGCCTGATCTGCTGTCAGAGATTAAAGAGATGTGGTCTGAGATGGTGCTGTTAAAGGACCTGTGAGCTGAGGTGTCACAAATCAGAGAGACCATGCAAAAGTCTACGGCCATGGCACAGCCCACCAGCAGAGGACCCAAGGACCACTACTACCCAGCGCTGACCTTCACGTCTCACCCCTTCTACCAGCTGGACCCATCTGCTCAGCACTACTACCCTCAATGTTCCTGATCACCTCTTCAGCCATACTATGCAGAGACCAGCTCAGCACCAATGACGGGCACTGCCCTTCAACAGTAATACATGTCCCGCCCACAACCAAGGTGTTATGCTTGCATTCAGTCAGGTGAAGGGTTTCGTCAGCACTATTTCAGGTGTGGAAGCAGTGAGCATTTCAGAGCAGGCTGTAAAGCACAGAGGCCAGTGGAACCAAGAACGTGTAATCCTTCAAACTAGACGGAGTCACTCCAACGGGACATGCTGTGACCAGTGACACTGACAGATCCCGGTGTTGTCATGGGTGTGCTTCACTAAGTGAAAATCAGTTTAAAATGTTGTTCAGTGTGTAAGAGTTCCTTTTACTGCTCCAAAAAGTGCCAAAGAGCACTGGTCCAAATGTCAGCCTGTGGTAAACGATAAATAGACTGCATTTATGTCAAGCTTTTCCATCTGCATCAGACACTCAAAGTGCTTTACAATAATGCCTCACATTCACCCTGATGTGAGGGTGCTGCCATACAAGGTACTCACTACACACTGAGGGCAACTAGGGGATAAAGGTCCTTGCCCAAGGGGCGTTAGTGAGTTTCCAGTCAGGCTGGGATTTGAACCGAGGATCCTCTGGTCTCAAGCCCAACACTTAGAAACCCAACCATAAACACCTGTGGTAGTATTCATAAGGGGGGTGGGAAGTTCTCTGAAAAGCCAGTCAAAAAGAATCTGCGTGGAAAAGACAAAATACCTTCTGTCAGTCAGTTAGTGGGGAGAAAATGTCTAATTAGGTGCTTTTTAGGCAACAAAAAGGTTGAAGCTCTTTGGGTCTCTGGCTCACAGGTTTGTGCTGTGGATGAGTTATGGAAAGACAGCTTCCCTGAGGTACCACTGACAAATGTGTGCGAGCTTCTTGAAGCAGCTAACGGTGCAGACATGCCATGTGTGTGGTAGGCGGAGACACTATTTAGACTTACAGCCAATGACTCTGAGTTACATACCTGTGTTAGTGCTTCAAGGTAACCAGCAGCAGTGTCCAGTTATTGGGTTTAATGTCATAGAGCACTTGGTTTCAGAAAGTATGAAGCATGGGACTAAGTCAGGGGAAAAAGAGGACCTCCTGAGAGCAGTTACATTAGCTTTCCCATATCTTAAGAAAAACAAAACCTCAACCTTTGTAAAAGCCGTTAGTGTGGGACAAACACGAGTACAATGTGAAAACAACAGAGAGACTGACTGTGCAGCCGGAGTTCAGTGTTTATTGAATGTCGGGTGCAGGCTTAGACTTTTAAAGAGGACACCACACTGATTTTTGAACCATCTGAAAATCCACAGCATGTCATGCTCGGCCCCGGCTCAGGGTTTAGGTCTTACTTCTTTACGTTATTTCCTCTTTGTTTTTCTGGTTTTAGTTTTCATATGTGTATACTTCATGATGTTTATCTCAGTTTGGTTCTGTTTATTGCTTATCTTTGTGTTACACTTTTGTCACTGGTTCATTCTTTGGCTATCATTTATTCTGCAGTTGGTTATTGTATTCTTTCACTCTTGGTTCCTTAAGTTAATTTAGTTTAGTTCTGTTTATCACATTCATTTCACAGGTTTTGGTTATTATTCATCTTCAGTGTTTTTTATCAGTTTATGTTCAGTTTATGTTGTTATTTATTGCATTTTCTGTTTATCAGTTATCTTGTTTTATTTATTGCATTTTCTGTTTATCAGTTATCTTGTTTTATTTATTGCATTACTCAGTAGTCACCGGTTTTGTTTTCTGTCCATCACTGTTTAACCACAACTCTGTTTAACCAATAGTTTGTTTTGCCAATTTATTGTATTCACTTTTCTGTACGTCAGTATCGGTTCCATTCTAGCTTTAGTTATAATCATTAGTTTTCTTGTTTTCCTCTTTTTGACTTGTCACATTAGTTCTTAGGTGTGTCCCTTTTGTTTTGCTCACGCTAATTATTTGTCTTGAGCATTTCTTGTTTTTCACAGCTAGTTTTTCTGTCACTTTCTCCTCTTGCTTTGCACCACTCCCGCACTCTCTTGCCTTTCTTCCCTCTTCTTTGATTCACAAAACCACACCTCTTTCCAGAACCTTCCATGCACCTGCTTCATGTCACCTTGATTAGTTTGCTCGTCATTTAAGCCCTCACAGTTCCACAGCTCACTGCCTGATTGTTGACTCTGTTCACTTTCTCGCCTCTGGTATTCATCCTGTTTGCTCTCTTGTGTTTTTTGACCTTGCTTGTGTACTCTGACCTCCGCCTCACCGTTGCCCTGAACTCAGCCTGTTTTTGACTCTGCCTCTGTTTTGCCTGTTTAACTCCTCGATGCCGTCTGTATGTACTTTGCTCTTTTTTAGACCACGACCCAGCCCATACCAGGTTTGATACCTCTACCTGTAAGTCTGACTAACTGTGTACCAAACCCAATGCCTGGTCATCAGATAAAGCCTTTTGTCCATCAAAACCAACCATGCCTGAGAGTCTGCATTGGTCACCTACCATTTCCTGTGTCAAGCCACCACCAGTCCTGACACAGTGGCCACTGTGTCACAACATCCCAACGTCACTGGAATTGGGGTTGTAATGAGAAAGTGTGTGTGCCTTAAAAACAACAGACCAAGCCAAGAGACTAGAGCTCCGCTCATAAACATAGTTACTACTCAGCCTTTTGAACGTCTCTGTTGATTTTTTGCACTTAGACAAATGTAAGTAGTATGTTTATTGTTGACCATTTCACATGGTTTGCCCAGGCTTATGCCACCACAAACAAGTCTGGTAAAACAGCGGTAGACAAACTATTTAATGACTATGCCTTAAAGTTTGGATTCTCCCAGAGACTTCACAATGACCAAGGTGGTGAATTTGAGAACCAGCATTTAGCCCAACTGAAAGAGTACTGTGGCGTTGCAGGCTCAAGAACCAGTCCATATCACCCGCAAGGAAATGGGCAAGTTGAATCGTTTAACCAGACTCCAGATGTTGAAAACACTTCCTGAGAAACAGAAGAGTAACTGGAAAGACTCACTAAACAAACTGACCTGCCTATAATGGTACAGTAGGGTAAAAAAGTATTTAGTCAGCCCCTGATTGTGCAGGTTTTCCAACTTAGAAAGATGAGAGAGGTCTGTAATTTCATCATTGGTACACTTTAATTATGATTGACAAAATGAGAAAAAAAAATCCAGGAAATCACATTGTAGGATTTTTAAAGAATTTATTTGTAAATTATGGTGGAAAATAAGTATTTGGTCACCCACAAACAAGATTTCTGGCTCTCACAGACCTGTAGGTTCTTCTTTAAGAAGCTCTTCTGTCCTCCACCTGTTACCTGTATTAATGGCACCTGTTTGAACTTGTTATCTGTATAAAAGACACCTGTCCACAGCCTCAAACAGTCAGACTCCAAACTCAACCATGGCCAAGACCAAAGAGCTGTCAAAGGACACCAGGAAGAAAATTGTAGATGTGCACACTACGCAGAGAGGGACTCAAATCCTGCAGTGCCACACGTGCCCCCCTGCTTAAGCCAGTACATGTCCAGGCCCGTCTGAAGTTTGCCAGAGAGCATATGGATGATCCAGAAGAGGATTGGGAGAATATCATGTGGTCAGATGAAACCAAAATAGAACATTTTGGTAAAGACTGAACTCGTCATGTTTGGAGGAAAAAGAATGCTGAGTTGCATTACAAGAACACCATATCTCCTGTGAAGCATGGGGGTGGAAACATCATGCTTTGAGGCTGTTCTTCTGCAAAGGGGACAGGACAACTGATCCGTGTTAAGGGAAGAATGAACGGGGCCATGTATTGTGAGATTTTAAGCCAAAACCTTCCTTCAGTGAGAGCATTGAAGATGCAACGTGGCTGGGTCTTCCAGCATGACAATGATCCCAAACACACCGCTCGGGCAACAAAGGAATGGCTCCGTAAAAAGCATTTCAAGGTCCTAGAGTGGCCTAGCCAGTCTCCAGATGTCAACCCCATAGAAAATTTGTTGAGTGAGTTGAAAGTCCATGTTGCTCAGCAACAGCCCCAAAACATCACTGCTCTAGAGGAGATCTGCATGGAGGAATGGGCCAAAATACCAGCTACAGTGTGTGCAAACCTGCTGAAGACTTACAGGAAACATTTGACCTCTGTCATTGCCAACAAAGATTATGTTACGAAGTATTGAGTTGAACTTTTGTTATTGACCATAGTATACCAATAATTACCAGCATAATTTACAAATAAATTCTTTAAAAATCCTACAATGTGATTTCCTGGATTTTTTTTTTCTCATTTTGTCTCTCACAGTTGAAGTGTACCTATGTTGAAAATTACAGACCTGTCTCATCTTTCTAAATAGGAGAACTTGCACAATCAGGGGCTGACTAAATACTTTTTTACCCCAGTGTGTGTGTGTGTGTGTGTATGTGTATATATATATATATATATACCTAAACAGAATATATATGTATAAAATAACAAAACCATAGTTCCCATTCTTGTCTTGTAAATTCCAGTAAAGTATGAGGGAAAAAAAATTGCAACACTGCCGACTGATCAATGCCGAAGCAAACCAGAAGTGACATCGCAGGTGATGGTCCACATGGCAGATGTCACAAATGGTCTGACACATGGCAGATGAAATGGATGGTCTGACACATGGTTTAGTGGTCTTCATGGCAGATGAAAGGGATGGTCTGACACATGGTTTAGGGGTCCTCATGGCGGATGAAATGGATGGTCTGACACATGGTTAAGTGGTCTTCATGGCAGATGAAATGGATGGTCTGACACATGGTTTAGGGGTCCTCATGGTGGATGAAACGGATGGTCTGACACATGGTTTAGGGGTCCTCATGGCGGATGAAACGGATGGTCTGACACATAGTTTAGGGGTCCTCATGGCGGATGAAACGGATGGTCTGACACATGGTTTAGGGGTCCTCATGGAGGATGAAACGGATGGTCTGACACATAGTTTAGGGGTCCTCATGGCGGATGAAACGGATGGTCTGACACATGGTTTAGGGGTCCTCATAGAGGATGAAACGGATGGTCTGACACATAGTTTAGTGGTCTTCATGGCAGATGAAATGGATGGTCTGACATGGTTTAGGGGTCCTCATGGTGGATGAAACGGATGGTCTGACACATAGTTTAGTGGTCTTCATGGCGGATGAAATGGATGGTCTGACACATGGTTTAGGGGTCCTCATGGCGGATGAAACGGATGGTCTGACACATAGTTTAGTGGTCTTCATGGCAGATGACACGGATGGTCTGACACATAGTTTAGTGGTCTTCATGGCAGATGAAATGGATGGTCTGACACATGGTTTAGGGGTCCTCATGGCGGATGAAACGGATGGTCTGACACATAGTTTAGTGGTCTTCATGGCAGATGACACGGATGGTCTGACACATGGTTTAGGGGTCCTCATGGCGGATGACACGGATGGTCTGACACATGGTTTAGGGGTCCTCATGGTAGATGAAATGGATGGTCTGACACATAGTTTAGGGGTCCTCATGGCGGATGTCACAAATGGTCTGACACATGGTTTAGGGGTCCTCATGGCGGATGTCATGGATGGTCTGACATATGGTTTAGGGGTTTACAGGCAGTTTTCTTGAGTCTAGTATGGATGAAGACTTCACTTCATATGTCCTGAACCTAGTTTCCTTCAGTCACAAAGAAATAAAAACAGTTATGGAACTGTACAGTGAATGTGGCAGACAGTGAAAAAAAGAGCATTTTTGGGAGGGTGCACCAACAGCTCTGCACCACCAGATGGCAGCACCTATTAAGTCAAATCTAATCAATTTTATTTATATAGCGCCAAATCACAACAAACAGTTGCCCCAAGGCGCTTTATATTGTAAGGCAAAGCCATACAATAATTATGGAAAAACCCCAACGGTCAAAACGACCCCCTGTGAGCAAGCACTTGGTGACAGTGGGAAGGAAAAACTCCCTTTTAACAGGAAGAAACCTCCAGCAGAACCAGGCTCAGGGAGGGGCAGTCTTCTGCTGGGACTGGTTGGGGCTGAGGGAGAGAACCAGGAAAAAGACATGCTGTGGAGGGGAGCAGAGATCAATCACTAATGATTAAAAGCAGAGTGGTGCATACAGAGCAAAAAGAGACAGAAACACTCAGTGCATCAATGGGAACCCCCAAGCAGTCTAAGTCTATAGCAGCATAACTAAGGGATGGTTCAGGGTCACCTGATCCAGCCCTAACTATAAGCTTTAGCAAAAAGGAAAGTTTTAAGCCTAATCTTAAAAGTAGAGAGGGTGTCTGTCTCCCTGATCTGAATTGAGAGCTGGTTCCACAGGAGAGGAGCCTGAAAGCTGAAGGCTCTGCCTCCCATTCTACTCTTACAAACCCTAGGAACTACAAGTAAGCCTGCAGTCTGAGAGCGAAGCGCTCTATTGGGGTGATATGGTAATATGAGGTCCCTAAGATAAGATGGGACCTGATTATTCAAAACCTTATAAGTAAGAAGAAGAATTTTAAATTCTATTCTAGAATTAACAGGAAGCCAATGAAGAGAAGCCAATATGGGTGAGATATGCTCTCTCCTTCTAGTCCCTGTCAGTACTCTAGCTGCAGCATTTTGAATTAACTGAAGGCTTTTCAGGGAACTTTTAGGACAACCTGATAATAATGAATTACAATAGTCCAGCCTAGAGGAAATAAATGCATGAATTAGTTTTTCAGCATCACTCTGAGACAAGACCTTTCTAATTTTAGAGATATTGCGCAAATGCAAAAAAGCAGTCCTACATATTTGTTTAATATGTGCATTGAATGACATATCCTGATCAAAAATGACTCCAAGATTTCTCACACTATTACTAGAGGTCAGGGTAATGCCATCCAGAGTAAGGATCTGGTTAGACACCATGTTTCTAAGATTTGTGGGGCCAAGTACAATAACTTCAGTTTTATCTGAGTTTAAAAGCAGGAAATTAGAGGTCATCCATGTCTTTATGTCTGTAAGACAATCCTGCAGTTTAGCTAATTGGTGTGTGTCCTCTGGCTTCATGGATAGATAAAGCTGGGTATCATCTGCGTAACAATGAAAATTTAAGCAATGCTGTCTAATAATACTGCCTAAGGGAAGCATGTATAAAGTGAATAAAATTGGTCCTAGCACAGAACCTTGTGGAACTCCATAATAAAAGAGAAAAAACAAAACAACGGCTGCAGTTTCGTTGTCACCCTCAAAAATGACAATGACACACATGCGCACGCACGCACACACAGAGCTGCAGCAGAGCTCAGAGCAGTTATCTGCAGCAGGACACTGCAGCTCCGTCATATCGAGGCTGTTTAGGAATGAAATGTAATTAAACACTCAAGTCAGAAAGAAAGTTTGTGACATCTCCCATTCAACAAGATAAACACAAAAGATAAAGAAAATAAAACTAAATGTACTGACAGGAGAGAAAAACCTGAATGAAAATGTTTAGTTTCCGGTCCAGAATCACCCAGATCTCCACGGACCATGAGGTCGTCCTGGACACTGACAGCTTCTTTTAGTTGGTTTAGATCACAGGATCTAAACCAACTAAAAGAAGCGGCTCAATTTAATGAGCCTTTCCAGCTTGTAGGTATTTGAAGGTTGTTTCAGTGCTGTTAGTCAGAGACGGGTCGTGGACAGAGTTGAAATCCAACCGCCTGATGACAACCAGACAAAATTTACCAGGTAGTGCCAAATTACAGCAGACCAAGAGACTGAACGTGGATCAGTTTGGGGATTTATCAACTAGAGCAATTACAGACATGTTTGGAGATAAAAGAAGAAACAGGCCAGCTGAACAGCACAGAGACAGAGACACCAACAGACACAAAGACACAAGGCGGATGGCTGGCGTGAAGACCTGGACTGAAGTCGACCACATTTATGTTCGTGATTCATTTCGACCTGCTGGGCTGGCCCCTCCCCCTCAGTCAGCCCTCCAATCCAAATCACAACCTCGACGTCACACGTGTTCATATGGGGCCATTATTGTAGCAAAAGTATTTGCAAGTGCAAATACTGAGCCTGAGCCTGGTTCTGCTGGAGGTTTCTTCCTGTTAAAAGGGAGTTTTTCCTTCCCACTGTAGCCAAGTGCTTGCTCACAGGGGGTCGTTTTGACCGTTGGGGTTTTACATAATTATTGTATGGCCTTGCCTTACAATATAAAGCGCCTTGGGGCAACTGTTTGTTGTGATTTGGCGCTATATAAAAAAATTGATTGATTGATTGATTGAAGTGCGTATTTTGATCTGTGTGTGTGTGTAAACAGATCCATAAATGCGTATAGGAATCTGTGTGTGCGTATTTTGATCTGTGTGTGTGTAAACACATCCACAAATGCGTATAGCAATCGCTATGTGCGTATTTTGATCTGTGTGTAAACACATCCACAAATGCGTATTGCAATCTTTGTGTGCGTATTTTGATCTGTGTGTGTAAACACATCCACAAATGCGTATAGCAATCTGTGTGTGCGTAATTTTGATCTGTGTGTGTAAACACATCCACAAATGCGTATAGCAATCTGTGTGTGCGTATTTTGATCTGTGTGTGTAAACACATCCACAAATGCGTATAGCAATCTGTGTGTGTGTATTTTGATCTGTGTGTGTGTAAACACATCCACAAATGAGTATAGCAATCTTTGTGTGCGTATTTTGATCTGTGTGTGTAAACACATCCACAAATGCGTATAGCAATCTGTGTGTGCGTATTTTGACCTGTGTGTGTAAACACATCCACAAATATGTATAAGAATCTGTGTGTGCGTATTTTGATCTGTGTGTGTAAACACATCCACAAATGCGTATAGGAATCTGTGTGTGCGTATTTTGATCTGTGTGTGTAAACACATCCACAAATGCGTATAGCAATCTGTGTGTGCGTATTTTGACCTGTGTGTGCGTATTTTGATCTGTGTGTAAACACATCCACAAATGCGTATAGGAATCTGTGTGTGCGTATTTTGATCTGTGTGTGTAAACACATCCAGGAAGAAAGGACATTCCTCCTTTCACCCAGTGTCTATTGAATTTCATCCATGGCATAGAAAGGAGTCCCCAGTTCTGATGAGGAGCTCCCACCAGCTGTGATGTAGCATTCCTCCGTGGCCCTCACCAGGATTTGGAAGAGGACTCGCAACTCAGAGTTTTTGTTGCCGTTAGCTGTCCCCCAGCAGATCCCAAGCAGCCGGGAAAGCAGGCCGGCTGGGTGACTGTGAGGAAGAAGCGTAGTCCTAAACAGAAGGCCCCTGTACACCACCAACCTGTCCACATCTCTAACTGTTTTTCCCCACTCGGCGACACACCTGCCGAGGAACAAACTCTGGTTATTGGCGACTCTGTTTTGAGAAATGTGAAGTTGGCGACACCAGCAACCATAGTCGTCTTCCGAGGGCCAGAGCAGGCAACACTGAAGGAAATTTGAAACTGCTGGCTAAGGCTAAGCGTAAATTTGGTAAGATTGTAATTCACGTCGGCAGTAATGACACCTGGTTACGCCAATCAGAGGTCTCTAAAATTAACATTGAATCGGTGTGTAACATTGCAAAAACAATGTCGGACTCTGTAGTTTTCTCTGGGCCCTTCCCCAATCAGACCAGGAGTGACACGTTGAGCCGCATGGTCTCCTTGAATTGCTGGCTGTCTGAGTGGCGTCCAAAAAATGAGGTGGGCTTCATAGATAATTGGCAAAGCTTTTGGGGAAAACCTGGTCTTGTTAGGAGAGACGGCATCCATCCCACTTTGGATGGAGCAGCTCTCATTTCTAGAAATCTGGCCAGTTTTATTAAACCCTCCAAACCGTGACTATCCAGGGTTGGGACCAGGAAGCAGAGTTGTAGTCTTGCACACCTCTCTGCTGCTTCTCTCCCCCTGCCATCCCCCCAATACCCCATCCCCGTAGAGACGGTGCCTGCTCCCAGACCACCAACAACCAAAAAAAATCTATTTAAGCATAAAAATTCAAAAAGAAAAAATATAGCACCTTCAACTGCACCACAGACTAAAAGTTAAATGTGGTTTATTAAACATTAGGTCTCTCTTCTAAGTTCCTGTTAGTAAATGATATAATAATTGATCAACATACTGATTGTTTCTGCCTTACAGAAACATGGTTACAGCAGGTTGAATGTTAGTTTAAATGAGTCAACACCCCCGAGTGACACTAACTGTCAGAATGCTCATAGCATGGGCCGAGGGGGAGGATTACCAGCAATCTTCCACTCCAGCTTATTAATTAATCAAAAACCCAGAGAGCTTTAATTCATTTGAAAGCTTGACTTAGTCTTATCCATCCAAATTGGAACTCCCAAAAACCAGTTTTATTTAGCTCTCGTCCACCTGGTCGTTACTGTGAGTTTCTCTGTGAATTGTCAGACCTTTTCTGACTTAGTGCTTAGCTCAGATAAGATAATTACAGTGGGTGATTTTAACATCCACATAGATGCTGAGAATGACAGCCTCAACACTGCATTTAATCTATTACTAGACTCAATTGGCTTCACTCAAGAGTCCACCCACCACTTTAACCATACTTTAGATCTTGTTCTGACTTATGGTATGGAAATTGAAGACTTAACAGTATTCCCTGAAAACCCCCTTTTGTCTGAATATTTCTTAATAACATTTACTTTAATGGACTACCCAGCAGTGGGGAATAAGTTTCATTACAGTAGAAGTCTTTCGGAAAGCGCTGTAACTAGGTTTAAGGATATGATTCCTTTATGTTCTCCAATGCCATATACCAACACAGTGCAGAGTAGCTACCTAAACTCTGAGTGAGATTATCTCGTCAGTCTTTTTTTTTTCACTCATTTTATTTATTTTTCAAATACAATACAACACTCAGATGAACATGAACACACATGCCCGGGTGGCGTCTTGTCAATCAGCTTCCTGAATACTTAAGCCATTTTTCCCTTTTTTTTTTGTCCATTTGAGCTTCCTGTAGTCTCCGTCTGTATGTCAGCTTTTCCATTAAATATGTCTTCCACTATCGATATCCATTGGTCCTTTGTTGGTATGTGTATTGTTCCCCAGTTCCTTGTTATTGCCTTCTTAGCAGCTATCAGCATCGTTTTGATTAAGTATTTGTCACTCTCATATAATTCCTTCAGAAAAATTACATAAATAAAAAAACACAGGTTCCAGTGGTACTTATATCCCAACACAGAGGTCAGAACATCCCAAACATCTTCCCAAAACTTACAAATTTTTGTACATTTCCAAAAAATATGTAAATGGTCTACATCAATATCGCCACACCTTCTCCAGCATTTTTTTTTTTTTTTTTTTAACTGTTTGCTTTTGATTCTTGGGGTGATGAAGAACCTAATGAGGTTTTTCCAGGCAAACTCCTTCCATGTCCAAGAGCTAGTTGTGTGGTGGACCTTCACATTTTTTGCCATTCTGTGTCCCCACTTTTTATCTGTAACTCTTATTCCCAATTACCTTTCACTTTGTTAGTTGTATTTTTGTCTGTTTAAGGCTTTATATAATATTTTCAGATTAGTATCCCCATATGCTTTTGTCATAATTTCAACTAGCTCACTCTCTTCCATGGAGGAGGCCACCTGTATTTCAGTTTTATGGAAATTTCTCATTTCAAGATAACAGTCTTTCTCCAGTTCAAATCTCTGCATTAAATGTTAAACTGTCCAGCTGCCCATTCTTCTCTAAAATACACCACACTGTTATCCCTCTAAATGTCCACTGTTTATCATTCTTGTCATATAAAGCAGGTTTAAAGTTTACATCATATGCTATCCATTTAAGTTTTGATGCACTTTTCTGATTGTGTTATTTGAGTATTTTAAACCATATAAAGAGTGTATGTTTGGTTATCTTTGCCTCTACTGGTGGTTGGCTCTCACTGCGGTATTGTATCACTTCCTGTTCCGGAGCACAGCGGTGTTTTTCTGTGTCTGTTAGCTGTTTAATCTGCGCAGTTAGATTGATCTAGTTATCTAGATTACGATTTGTTTCCCAGTGTAATCTTTATGTGCCTTAACTAAAGCACTCCTTCTGCTGAATCACCTCTAAATTATTTACACATTATTCACTTTGCGTGTTTTTAGGAATCCGCTACCTTAGCGTAGCTACTAGCTCTTAGCCGATTTAGCATGGCGGCTTCTCCTGTCTCTCCCGCACTTTTCTGGTCTGGGTGTGAAATGTTTAGTTATTCCTCGGCCTCCTTTAGCAGTAACGGTACTTGTAATAAGTGTAGCTTATTCGTAGCTTTGGAAGCCAGGCTAGGCGAATTGGAGACTCGGCTCCGCACCGTGGAAAATTCTACAGCTAGCCAGGCCCCTGTAGTCGGTGCGGACCAAGGTAGCTTAGCCGCCGTTAGTTACCCCCTGGCAGATCCCGAGCAGCCGGGAAAGCAGGCCGACTGGGTGACTGTGAGGAGGAAGCGTAGCCCTAAACAGAAGCCCCGTGTACACCGCCAACCCGTTCACATCTCTAACCGTTTTTCCCCACTCGATGACACACCCGCCGAGGATCAAACTCTGGTTATTGGCGACTCTGTTTTGCGAAATGTGAAGTTAGCGACACCAGCAACCATAGTCAATTGTCTTCCGGGGGCCAGAGCAGGCGACATTGAAGGAAATTTGAAACTGCTGGCTAAGGCTAAGCGTAAATTTGGTAAGATTGTAATTCACGTCGGCAGTAATGACACCCGGTTACGCCAATCGGAGGTCACTAAAATTAACATTGAATCGGTGTGTAACTTTGCAAAAACAATGTCGGACTCTGTAGTTTTCTCTGGGCCCCTCCCCAATCAGACCGGGAGTGACATGTTTAGCCGCATGTTCTCCTTGAATTGCTGGCTGTCTGAGTGGTGTCCAAAAAATGAGGTGGGCTTCATAGATAATTGGCAAAGCTTCTGGGGAAAACCTGGTCTTGTTAGGAGAGACGGCATCCATCCCACTTTGGATGGAGCAGCTCTCATTTCTAGAAATCTGGCCAATTTTCTTAAATCCTCCAAAACGTGACTATCCAGGGTTGGGACCAGGAAGCAGAGTTGTAGTCTTACACACCTCTCTGCAGCTTCTCTCCCCCTGCCATCCCCTCATTACCCCATCCCCGTAGAGACGGTGCCTGCTCCCAGACTACCAATAACCAGCAAAAATCTATTTAAGCATAAAAATTCAAAAAGAAAAAATAATATAGCACCTTCAACTGCACCACAGACTAAAACAGTTAAATGTGGTCTATTAAACATTAGGTCTCTCTCTTCTAAGTCCCTGTTGGTAAATGATATAATAATTGATCAACATATTGATTTATTCTGCCTTACAGAAACCTGGTTACAGCAGGATGAATATGTTAGTTTAAATGAGTCAACACCCCCGAGACACACTAACTGTCAGAATGCTCGTAGCACGGGCCGGGGCGGAGGATTAGCAGCAATCTTCCATTCCAGCTTATTAATTAATCAAAAACCCAGACAGAGCTTTAATTCATTTGAAAGCTTGACTCTTAATCTTGTCCATCCAAATTGGAAGTCCCAAAAACCAGTTTTATTTGTTATTATCTATCGACCACCTGGTCGTTACTGTGAGTTTCTCTGTGAATTTTCAGACCTTTTGTCTGACTTAGTGCTTAGCTCAGATAATCAATCAATCAATCAACTTTTTTCTTATATAGCGCCAAATCACAACAAACAGCTGCCCCAAGGCGCTCCACATTGTAAGGCAAGGCCATACAATAATTATGAAAAACCCCAACGGTCAAAACGACCCCCTATGAGCAAGCACTTGGCCACAGTGGGAAGGAAAAACTCCCTTTTAACAGGAAGAAACCTCCAGCAGAACCAGGCTCAGGGAGGGGCAGTCTTCTGCTGAGACTGGTTGGGGCTGAGGGAAAGAACCAGGAAAAAGACATGCCGAGAAGGGGGGCAGAGATCGATCACTAATGATTAAATGCAGAGTGATGCATACGGAGCAAAAAGAGAAAGAAACAGTGCATCATGGGAACCCCCCACAGTCTACGTCTAAAGCAACATAACCAAGGGATGGTCCAGGGTCACCCGATCCAGCCCTAACTATAAGCCTTAGCGAAAAGGAAAGTTTTAAGCCTAATCTTAAAAGTAGAGAGGGTATCTGTCTCCCTGATCTGAATTGGGAGCTGGTTCCACAGGAGAGGAGCCTGAAAGCTGAAGGCTCTGCCTCCCATTCTACTCTTACAAACCCTAGGAACCACAAGTAAGCCCGCAGTCTGAGAGTGAAGCGCTCTAATGGGGTAATATGGTACTACGAGGTCCCTAAGATAAGATGGGACCTGATTATTCAAAACCTTATAAGTAAGAAGAAGAATTTTAAATTCTATTCTAGAATTAACAGGAAGCCAATGAAGAGAGGCCAACACGGGTGAGATATGCTCTCTCCTGCTAGTCCCCATCAGTACTCTAGCTGCAGCATTCTGAACCAACTGAAGGCTTTTTAGGGAACTTTTAGGACAACCTGATAATAATGAATTACAATAGTCCAGCCTAGAGGAAATAAATGCATGAATTAGTTTTTCAGCATCACTCTGAGACAAGACCTTTCTGATTTTAGAGATATTGCGTAAATGCAAAAAGGCAGTCCTACATATTTGTTTAATATGCGCTTTGAATGACATATCCTGATCAAAAATGACTCCAAGATTTCTCACAGTATTACTAGAGATCAGGGAAATGCCATCCAGAGTAACGATCTGGTTAGACACCATGCTTCTAAGATTTGTGGGGCCAAGTACAATAACTTCAGTTTTATCTGAGTTTAAAAGCAGGAAATTAGAGGTCATCCATGTCTTTATGTCTGTAAGACAATCCTGCAGTTTAGCTAATTGGTGTGTATCCTCTGGCTTCATGGATAGATAAAGCTGGGTATCATCTGCGTAACAATGAAAATTTAAGCAATACCGTATAATAATACTGCCCAAGGGAAGCATGTACAAAGTGAACAAAATTGGTCCTAGCACAGAACCTTGTGGAACTCCATAATTAACTTCAGTCTGTGAAGAAGATTCCCCATTTACATGAACAAACTGTAATCTATTAGACAAATATGATTCAAACCACCGCAGCGCAGTGCCCTTAATACCTATGACATGCTCTAATCTCTGTAATAAAATTTTATGGTCAACAGTATCAAAAGCAGCACTGAGGTCCAACAGAACAAGCACAGAGATAAGTCCACTGTCCGAAGCCATAAGAAGATAAGATAATTATAGTGGGCGATTTTAACATCCACACAGATGCTGAGAATGACAGCCTCAACACTGCATTTAATCTATTATTAGACTCTATTGGCTTTGCTCAAAAAGTAAATGAGTCCACCCACCACTTTAATCATATCTTAGATCTTGTTCTGACTTATGGTATGGAAATAGAAGACTTAACAGTATTCCCTGAAAACTCCCTTCTGTCTGATCATTTCTTAATAACATTTACATTTACTCTGATGGACTACCCAGCAGTGGGGAATAAGTTTCATTACACTAGAAGTCTTTCAGAAAGCGCTGTAACTAGGTTTAAGGATATGATTCCTTCTTTATGTTCTCTAATGCCATATACCAACACAGTGCAGAGTAGCTACCTAAACTCTGTAAGGGAGATAGAGTATCTCGTCAATAGTTTTACATCCTCATTGAAGACAACTTTGGATGCTGTAGCTCCTCTGAAAAAGAGAGCTTTAAATCAGAAGTGCCTGACTCCGTGGTATAACTCACAAACTCGTAGCTTAAAGCTGATAACCCGTAAGTTGGAGAGGAAATGGCGTCTCACTAATTTAGAAGATCTTCACTTAGCGTGGAAAAAGAGTCTGTTGCTCTATAAAAAAGCCCTCCGTAAAGCTAGGACATCTTTCTACTCATCACTAATTGAAGAAAATAAGAACAACCCCAGGTTTCTTTTCAGCACTGTAGCCAGGCTGACAAAGAGTCAGAGCTCTATTGAGCTGAGTATTCCATTAACTTTAACTAGTAATGACTTCATGACTTTCTTTGCTAACAAAATTTTAACTATTAGAGAAAAAATTACTCATAACCATCCCAAAGACGTATTGTTATCTTTGGCTGCTTTCAGTGATGCCGGTTTTTGGTTAGACTCTTTCTCTCCGATTGTTCTGTCTGAGTTATTTTCATTAGTTACTTCATCCAAACCATCAACATGTTTATTAGACCCCATTCCTACCAGGCTGCTCAAGGAAGCCCTACCATTATTTAATGCTTCGATCTTAAATATGATCAATCTATCTTTGTTAGTTGGCTATGTACCACAGGCTTTTAAGGTGGCAGTAATTAAACCATTACTTAAAAAGCCATCACTTGACCCAGCTATCTTAGCTAATTATAGGCCAATCTCCAACCTTCCTTTTCTCTCAAAAATTCTTGAAAGGGTAGTTGTAAAACAGCTAACTGATCATCTGCAGAGGAATGGTCTATTTGAAGAGTTTCAGTCAGGTTTTAGAATTCATCATAGTACAGAAACAGCATTAGTGAAGGTTACAAATGATCTTCTTATAGCCTCGGACAGTGGACTCATCTCTGTGCTTGTTCTGTTAGACCTCACAGACTAAAGTTAATTATGGAGTTCCACAAGGTTCTGTGCTAGGACCAATTTTATTCACTTTATACATGCTTCCCTTAGGCAGTATTATTAGACGGTATTGCTTAAATTTTCATTGTTACGCAGATGATACCCAGCTTTATCTATCCATGAAGCCAGAGGACACACACCAATTAGCTAAACTGCAGGATTGTCTTACAGACATAAGACATGGATGACCTCTAATTTCCTGCTTTTAAACTCAGATAAAACTGAAGTTATTGTACTTGGCCCCACAAATCTTAGAAACATGGTGTCTAACCAGATCCTTACTCTGGATGGCATTACCCTGAGCTCTAGTAATACTGTGAGAAATCTTGGAGTCATTTTTGATCAGGATATGTCATTCAAAGCGCATATCAAACAAATATGTAGGACTGCTTTTTTGCATTTACGCAATATCTCTAAAATCAGAAAGGTCTTGTCTCAGAGTGATGCTGAAAAACTAATTCATGCATTTATTTCCTCTAGGCTGGACTATTGTAATTCATTATTATCAGGTTGTCCTAAAAGTTCCCTAAAAAGCCTTCAGTTAATTCAAAATGCTGCAGCTAGAGTACTGACGGGGACTAGAAGGAGAGAGCATATCTCACCCATATTGGCCTCTCTTCATTGGCTTCCTGTTAATTCTAGAATAGAATTTAAAATTCTTCTTCTTACTTATAAGGTTTTGAATAATCAGGTCCCATCTTATCTTAGGGACCTCGTAGTACCATATCACCCCAATAGAGCGCTTCGCTCTCAGACTGCAGGCTTACTTGTAGTTCCTAGGTTTGTAAGAGTAGAATGGGAGGCAGAGCCTTCAGCTTTCAGGCTCCTCTCCTGTGGAACCAGCTCCCAATTCAGATCAGGGAGACAGACACCCTCTCTACTTTTAAGATTAGGCTTAAAACTTTCCTTTTTGCTAAAGCTTATAGTTAGGGCTGGATCAGGTGACCCTGAACCATCCCTTAGTTATGCTGCTATAGACGTAGACTGCTGGGGGGTTCCCATGATGCATCGTTTCTTTCTCTTTTTGCTCGGTATGCACCACTCTGCATTTAATCATTAGTGATTGATCTCTGCTCCCCTCCACAGCATGTCTTTTTCCTGGTTCTCTCCCTCAGCCCCAACCAGTCCCAGCAGAAGACTGCCCCTCTCTGAGCCTGGTTCTGCTGGAGGTTACTTCCTGTTAAAAGGGAGTTTTTCCTTCCCACTGTGGCCAAGTGCTTGCTCACAGGGGGTCCTTTTGACCGTTGGGGTTTTACATAATTATTGTATGGCCTTACCTTACAATATAAAGCGCCTTGGGGCAACTGTTTGTTGTGATTTGGCACTATATAAAAAATTGATTGATTGATTGATTATAGAATCTAGATATATTCTTAAACATTCCTCTATCTCCAATGATACTTTGGATGGGCTGTTCTAATATTTTTGTTTCAATATCTTTCTATTTTCCACAGTCTGGTTTGCACCAATAATAAAAATATTTTATTTGTGAAGCATAGTAATCTCAATTTTGGTAGACATCCCCCCTTTTTCTTTGTGCAGCTGGAGAGTTTTATATTCAACCTTAGGTCTTTTACCACCCCAGATGAATCTGGAGATAAGCCTGTCCCATGTTATAAATTGCAATGTAGTGACCTCTACTGGTAATGCTTGGAATAGGAATAAAAATCTCGGCAAGATATTCATTTTTACAATCAATTCGTGAGCTAAAATCTAAAGGTAATGTATTCCATCTTTTTATGTCTTTCTGTATTTCCTCTTGCACTTTAGTATAGTTTAAGTTCCCTAAAGTTCTGTGATACTTCTACCCCTAAGTATTGATGGCTTTAAGTTTCCAATTGAGTTTATATTTATTTTTTTGTGTTCAGAAGGGATGTAGTTAAATTTAAGTATTTGAGTTTTTGATATGTTAATCTTGTATCCAGATAAATAACCATATCTTTCCATCATCTCTATCAACTTGGAAGTGATGTATCTGGGTGCTCGAGGAAGGCTATAACATCATCTGCAAAAAGTCCAATTTTATGTTCCCCTCCATTTATAGTCACTCCTTTAATGTCTTGATTTTGTCGTATTGCTTGTGCCGATGGTTCTATAAAAATTGTGAAGAGGCTAGGTGAGAGGCAACACCCTTGTCGAGTAGACCTATGAAGAGTAAACTGTTCAGTAAGATCACCATTTATTTTTATTCTGGCTGTGGGGTCTTTGTATATTTTAATATTTATTGAGACCCATTCTCTCTAGTGTCAAATATAAATTCCCAATTAACACAGTCAAATGCCTTTTCAGCATCTATGCTTGTAATAACTAACTTTTTATTCTCCCTTTGTGCCCGTTCAGTTATGTGAAGACTTCTGTTATCATGCGTTTGTCTCCCGTGTATAAATCCTGTTTGATCTTCATCTATTATTTCTGTTAGGAATACATTAAGCCTTTTAGAGATGATGGATGTAAAATTTTTATAATCTATGTTGACTACTGAGATAGGTCTGTAGTTTGTGGCAGTATTTCTATCTTTACCTGGTTTAGGAATAACCGAGATTGCTTCTGACCATGAAGCCGGCATTTTGTTTTTCTTTAGAGTCCAATTCAGAGCGCTGTGGAGAATAGGCATAAGTTCCTCTGTAAAGATCTTGTACCATTCTGCTGGAAAGCCATCGCTTCCAGGTGACTTATTTTTTTTTAGTGCTTTTATAGCTTCTTTTAATCTCCTCTCGTGATATCAGCTGTCAATATATTTTGGTACAGTCCGATTGTTGGTAAATCTAGTTGTTGTAAAAATTGTCTGATCTCATCCTCATTCGCAGCAGGGGGTGTGAGTAAAGCTGTCTATAGAAATCTACAAAAAACTCTTTTTATATTTTCTGGGTTGTAGTTAACTTCCCATTTTCTGATTCTTTAATCTTATCTATTGTTTAATGTTTGCCTGTTTTTTTTTATTCGCATGGTAAGTTTTGTGGCTCTGGGTCCTAATTCATAGTAACTTTGTTTATAAACACGTTTTTTTTTTTCCCATGTCCTCAATTAAATATCTTATTAGCTTTTTAGTTTCTTGGATCTGCAAGTAGATTTCTTTCTCATTTTCAGAAACTGTTGTTCGAGTTCCTTTAATCTTAATGAACAGTTTTCATGTCATACTATCTCGTCAGTAGTTTAACATCCTCATTGAGCACAACTTTGGATGCTGTAGCTCCTCTGAAGAAGAGAGCCTTAAATCAGACTGTGGTATAACTCACAGCTTAAAGCAGATAACCCGTAAGTTGGAGAGGAAATGGCGTCTCACTAATTTAGAAGATCTTCACTTAGCCTGGAAAAAGTCTGTTGCTCTATAAAAAAAAAGCCCTCCGCAAAGCTAGACATCTTACTACTCATCACTAATTGAAGAAAATAAAGAACAACCCCAGGTTTCTTTTCAGCACTGTAGCCAGGCTGACAGTCAGAGCTCTGAGCCGAGTATTATTTAACTAGTAATGACTTCATTACTTTCTTTGCTAATAAAACTTTAACTATTAGAGAAAAAAATTACTCATAACCATCCTAAAGACATATCGTTATCTTTGGCTGCTTTCAGTAATGCTGGTATTTGGTTAGACTCTTTCTCTCCGATTGTTCCGAGTTATTTTCATTAGTTACTTCCTCCAAACCATCAACATGTCTATTAGACCCCATTCCTACCAGGCTGCTCAAGGAAGCCCTACCATTAATTAATGCTTCGATCTTAAATATGATCAATCTATCTTTATTAGTTGGCTATGTACCACAGGCTTTTAAGGTGGCAGTAATTAAACCATTACTTAAAAAGCCATCACTTGACCTAGCTATCTTAGCTAATTATAGGCCAATCTCCAACCTTCCTTTTCTCTCAAAAATTCTTGAAAGGGTAGTTGTAAAACAGCTAACTGATCATCTGCAGAGGAATGGTCTATTTGAAGAGTTTCAGTCAGGTTTTAGAATTCATCATAGTACAGAAACAGCATTAGTGAAGGTTACAAATGATCATCTTATGGCCTCAGACAGTGGACTCATCTCTGTGCTTGTCCTGTTAGACCTCAGTGCTGCTTTTGATACTGTTCACCATAAAATGTTATTAGAGATTAGAGCATGCCATAGGCAGTGGTGGGCACACTTCAGATAATCCGATAACAGATAATTATCAAAGATAATGTTTTCATTATCGGATTATCTTTTTAGATCAATTTAAAAACCATCATTGGAGTAATTATCTTCCGATGAATTGCCGTCCGATAACTTTTAGACCGACAAGGTAGTAAACCAAGCTGAACAGTGAAAAACACTTTTAAAACTTTAAAGCTGTAGTAGACCTACCTGTTAAAAGTTTCCTAACAGGTATGTTGTTCTACTCTCCGCAAACAGAGAGCTGTTTTCAGAAGAAACCACTCTATCCTCTCTAAGCAAAGGAAAACTGGTGACCAAAAAAAAAATCACTTCCTTTAACACCATACTGATATAATCGCAAAATCACCTAAGTCATCCAGAGACATACATTTTTAACTTATGGTTCAAATTTTAACCTACTCATTTTGGGCAAGTTATTTAAAATTACTGTCATGTCTGAAGCTTTATAAAGTGAAAATATCAGATATATGTTTTCGTTTTAAAGTAATGTGCTAATTTTTAAGGTTTTGTGAGCACATGCTGTGCCAGGCAGCAATGCATAATCAATCAATTTTATTTATATAGCGCCAAATCACAACAGTTGCCCCAAGGTGCTTTATATTGTAAGGCAAGGCCATACAATAATTACGTAAAACCCCAACGGTCAAAACGACCCCCTGTGAGCAAGCACTTGGCGACAGTGGGAAGGAAAAACTCCCATTTAAATAAAATCAAATCAATTTTATTTATATAGCGCCAAATCACAACAACAGTTGCCCCAAGGCACTTTATATTGCAAGGCAAAAGCCATACAATAATCACAGAAAAACCCCAACGGTCAAAACGACCCCCTGTGAGCAAGCACTTGGCGACAGTGGGAAGGAAAAATTCCCTTTTAACAGGAAGAAACCTCCAGTAGAACCAGGCTCAGGGAGGGGCAGTCTTCTGCTGGGACTGGTTGGGGCTGAGGGAGAGAACCAGGAAAAAGACATGCTGTGGAGGGGAGCAGAGATCAATCACTAATGATTAAATGCAGAGTGGTGCATACAGAGCAAAAAGAGAAAGAAACACTCAGTGCATCATGGGAAGGTAGGGGTCAATTGAAGAACCACACAGGGGTCAAAATCAAAGATGCCCCAATCACACAGAAAACCACACATTATTTGCCTGATCACAATGATTCCAGAAAGGCACAGCCGGACCACCCGTGACTGAATGCCATGGAGCCACAGGACAAAAACAGCAAGAACGGCAACAAAGGCCAGCCCCAGCCTGCACAGGGGCCAAAAGCCAAAGCCGCTCCAACCTTAGCAAAAAAAAGAAAAAAAAAAGAAAAGATGCAGATTATTGGTTGAGTTAATCAGGTTTTAAAAAGTAACAGTTTGCATCATGTCATGCTTAGTTCATATTACAGGGTAACATGTCACATGTCATAGAATCCAATGGGCATTGACCTTGTTTGACCTTTACCTTGGAGACCAAGCATTCAGCACTGTCAAAACTATTCCATTTATTAATCCTATTAACCAATAATTTGCATCACCTTTTACCAAAACTAGAGCAACTCTTCACCCTTTGACCCCTGTACAAACCGAAACCGACCCCCGCCACCATCCCCGCCATCCCCACCCCAAAACTCCACAACCCTCAGCCACACAGTCCAAACTACGCCTTCCTGGAATCCCCATAACCAGAAAGTCACGTGATGCAGTTTCCAATTCGATTGGCGCATCTTCAAACCCCGACCCGTGCAATTCCTCAGTTGACCCCCACCTGGCCACCTATTAGAGTAAAATACAGTCGTTTACTCACCAATATAACTTTGGTGTCATTATTAGTCCATAGTTCAAACGATGTGTTCAGTTAAAATCTGAGGCAAACCTTTTTCTTCTAAGGTGGATTAGAACATTTTATGGTACACAGCACCAACTACTGGACAGGAGGAACCTAGCAGTCAATGTGACACTGATTTCAGAATGCAGGTCTTTCAACCAAATGTGTGGTGCCGTGACAGGTCAATCATCTGTGTCCAGTCAGATTTCAGCGGAGTTCAGTGAAACCTTGGCCTCCGCTCTTGCTCCACCCATGCCAGGAAGGAACATTTGATATTTTCTGTTTCACTGTGACTGAAAATTTGGCACTTCCTGTTTAGTGTGAGCTTGCCAATACATTCCCATGAGATTCCATGGAATTTTGTTTGTCATCCAGGAAGTGTTTGACATTTGGGCCACAGTGTACCATGAGTGAGCTTCATGCTGCTGCACGTCACTTTGCTCGTAATATATTTTTCTCCATGGTAATCGATTAATTCAACACACAGCTGCTCATCTCCTTCCTCAGGGGGTACTTTGGCTTGTTCAAGGGGAAACCGACAGACATGCTGCTGCTGTTTCTGATGTGTCTGTTCAGAACATGCTATTTTTTGAGCAGAGCAGCTGCTAAACATTTGCCTGCATTGATTATTTAAAACAGTGAAATGTATAAATCCAGATTTTTTTTCAGAAATATGAGCTAACATGGGGAGAAAAGTGAGCTAGCTTATAAATTATGGACAAAGTTCAGCATAGACAACAGGCTAATGTTCCAGAACTTCCGATCACATGAACCACTAACAGACCCACCTTGCCTAATGAAAGAACTGGGTGACATACTGTCAACTCTTCGCTTGTTTCTCCTGTTTGAGCTTTTTTTTTTTTCTTTTCTTTTTTGATCTCTGACATGTGAGGCACCCTGCTGTCTCCTCCACTCCCTGTCTGAAACGTACAGCAGTGCTCAGAACAACAGCACTGCCACGCCAAAAGATGAATCCAGGCCCCGAGCACACTTCCCACTGCCACATGGGAAACAAGGCACCACCAGACCCAACAGACTCCCACAAATGAAAAACTGTGGTTATACAACTAAATACTAGTTTAGTGATTCACAGGATTGCTAAAAAAGCAGTTTGAATATAATAGTTTTAACAGGAAGAAACCTCCAGCAGAACCAGGCTCAGGGAGGGGCAGTCTTCTGTTGGGACTGGTTGGGGCTGAGGGAGAGAACCAGGAAAAAGACATGCTGTGGGAGAGCAGAGATCAATCACTAATGATTAAATGCAGAGTGGTGCATACAGAGCATAAAGAGAAAGAAACACTCAGTGCATCATGGGAACCCCCCAGCAGTCTAAATCTATAGCAGCATAACTAAGGGATGGTTCAGGGTCACCTGATCCAGCCCTAACTATAAGCTTTAGCAAAAAGGAAAGTTTTAAGCCTAATCTTAAAAGTAGAGAGGGTGTCTGTCTCCCTGATCTGAATTGGGAGCTGGTTCCACAGGAGAGGAGCCTGAAAGCTGAAGGCTCTGCCTCCCATTCTACTCTTACAAACCCTAGGAACTACAAGTAAGCCTGCAGTCTGAGAGCGAAGCGCTCTATTGGGGTGATATGGTACTATGAGGTCCCTAAGATAAGATGGGACCTGATTATTCAAAACCTTATAAGTAAGAAGAAGAATTTTAAATTCTATTCTAGAATTAACAGGAAGCCAATGAAGAGAGGCCAATATGGGTGAGATATGCTCTCTCCTTCTAGTCCCTGTCAGTACTCTAGCTGCAGCATTTTGAATTAACTGAAGGCTTTTCAGGGAACTTTTAGGACAACCTGATAATAATGAATTACAATAGTCCAGCCTAGAGGAAATAAATGCATGAATTAGTTTTTCAGCATCACTGAGACATTTCTAATTTTAGAGATATTGCGTAAATGCAAAGAAGCAGTCCTACATATTTGTTTAATATGCGCATTGAATGACATATCCTGATCAAAAATGACTCCAAGATTTCTGACAGTATTACTAGAGGTCAGGGTAATGCCATCCAGAGTAAGGATCTGGTTAGACACCATGTTTCTAAGATTTGTGGGGCCAAGTACAATAACTTCAGTTTTATCTGAGTTTAAAAGCAGGAAATTAGAGGTCATCCATGTCTTTATGTGTGTAAGACAATCCTGCAGTTTAGCTAATTGGTGTGTGTCCTCTGGCTTCATGGATAGATAAAGCTGAGTATCATCTGCGTAACAATGAAAATTTAAGCAATGCCGTCTAATAATACTGCCTAAGGGAAGCATGTATAAAGTGAATAAAATTGGTCCTAGCACAGAACCTTGTGGAACTCCATAATTAACCTTATTCTGTGAAGAAGATTCCCCAGTTACATGAACAAATTGTAATCTATTAGGTAAATATGATTCAAACCACCGCAGCGCAGTGCTTTTAATACCTATGGCATGCTCTAATCTCTGTAATAAAATTTTATGGTCAACAGTATCAAAAGCAGCACTGAGGTCTAACAGAACAAGCACAGAGATGAGTCCACTGTCTGAGGCCATAAGAAGATCATTTGTAACCTTCACTAATGCTGTTTCTGTACTATGATGAATTCTAAAACCTGACTGAAACTCTTCAAATAGACCATTCCTCTGCAGATGATCAGTTAGCTGTTTTACAACTACCCTTTCAAGAATTTTTGAGAGAAAAGGAAGGTTGGAGATTGGCCTATAATTAGCTAAGATAGCTAGGTCAAGTGATGGCTTTTAAGTAATGATTTAATTACTGCCACCTTAAAAGCCTGTGGTACATAGCCAACTAATAAAGATAGATTGATCATATTTAAGATCGAAGCATTAAATAATGGTAGGGCTTCCTTGAGCAGCCTGGTAGGAATGGGGTCTAATAGACATGTTGATGGTTTGGATGAAGTAACTAATGAAAATAACTCAGACAGAACAATCAGAGAGAAAGAGTCTAACCAAATACCGGCATCACTGAAAGCAGCCAAAGATAACGATACCTCCTTGGGATGGTTATGAGTAATTTTTTCTCTAGTAGTTAAAATTTTATTAGCAAAGAAAGTCATGAAGTCATTACTAGTTAAAGTTAAAGGAATACTCGGCTCAATAGAGCTCTGACTCTTTGTCAGCCTGGCTACAGTGCTGAAAAGAAACCTGGGGTTGTTCTTATTTTCTTCAATTAGTGATGAGTAGTAAGATGTCCTAGCATTATGGGTAGCATAGGGTAATCTCAGACGTTCACGACAGGACAAATGCATTTCAGACACTCTGTTCAGGCTCCACGGATAACAGCATTAAACTCTAGTGCCTAAAACTCTCGTGAATATATTCTCTGGGTTTATAGATGTTAGTGTATTTGCGTTTGTTAAATTCCACACATCTTAAATGTAGCAGACACGGATTATCTGGAATTTTGCTTGGCAAGTTTTCAAGGCCGCTACTGCCATCTACTGGCCATTAGTGTTCATGGCAGTATTTGTCCCAAGTACTAAGCGTCTGGGTACCAGTAGATGGCAGTGTTCTATTTATTTTAACCCGGTTATATCAGATGGTGGTCAAATCAACTTTTTGGGCTTTGCCAAATGGCTTTTTTTTTTTTTTTACTTTTTACAAATTAAGTTTAAAAACAACAACCAAAAAAAAAAAACATTACAAGACAGCTCTGTGGTTGGATGCTTTGTAGCTCTTCAGCAGCAGGAGGTGGTCGTGAGATGTTAAAGCTTGTTACTCCACTACACGACGCAGGACGCGCAATTAACCTGAAACTCGGTCCAACAATTCTTGCACAAATGAAAAATCGTCTGAAAAATGGCCAAAACACGCACAGTGTAAAGCCAACATTTGTGTCAAGATAAGGCTTTTCAGAACTGACCAATTGTTAACCTTGTCCTTTGTTTTATCTGTTTTTATTATTTATTATTGCATTTTAACCCGTGAAGTGCTTTGTGACTTATTTCTGTGACAGGCACTATATAAATAAATTTACTTACTAATATTGAGTGCAAGTTTTACAACATCATAAAACATGCACACGTCATCAAACGTGCGCACGGCATTAATAAAACATGCGCACATTCTCTCCACATGCAAAACATTTTGCGATGACACTTCCAGGGCTCTGTAAAAATGCCTGTTTTTACAAATAAAATGGAATATTTTACAAAAGCACATTTATCTTTAAACCAACACACGTCACATTAACGTGTTGGTTTGCATAATGAAAGACTGAACCAATCAGTGTTTAGCAGAGGCACTTTTACCCAGAATGCTTTGCGGTCTGTGTTTGTTACAAAACCTCAGAATTAGTGCATTATTCAACATTAAAAGATATGTTATATTTTAACTTTGTACAAATGACAGAATTGACATTAATGGAGTTATTCTATCAGTATTTTCACAAAACCATAAGTTAGTATGAATTTATTTTTCAAGACCTCCGCCTGACCGGAGCATTATGATTAGCAAAGAGCTGTTTTTGTGGGTGCTCTCAGGATTTGTCTGTGCAGCTTCCTACAGCAACATGGTCAAATATAGAAATATTGACTCATTCTTTGAGTCTTTTGTCGCTTTTAATGTTTTCAAAAGCGATCGTGTTAAAAATCAATTTCAGCTTCTTAGTAATTGCAAATGTACCACAGACAACACCGGAATTTATCGGTTATCGATTATCTGCAACTTCCGGTATATTTTTGGGTGGTTTATCTTTATCAAAGATAACTTCAGTTATCTTATCTGTTATCGAAGTTAGTTTTTTGGTTATCTGTGCCCACCACTGGCCATAGGTATTAAGGCACTGCGCTGCGGTGGTTTGAATCATATTTATCTAATAGATTACAATTTGTTCATGTAAATGGGGAGTCTTCTTCACAGACTAAGGTTAATTATGGAGTTCCACAAGGTTCTGTGCTAGGACCAATTTTATTCACTTTATACATGCTTCCCTTAGGCAGTATTATTAGACGGTATTGCTTAAATTTTCATTGTTACGCAGATGATACCCAGCTTTATCTATCCATGAAGCCAGAGGACACACACCAATTAGTTAAACTGCAGGAATGTCTTACAGACATAAAGACATGGATGACCTCTAATTCTCTGCTTTTAAATTCAGATAAAACTGAAGTTATTGTACTTGGCCCCACAAATCTTAGAAACATGGTGTCTAACCAGATCCTTACTCTGGATGGCATTAGCCTTCAGCTTTCAGGATCCTCTCCTGTGGAACCAGCTCCCAATTCAGATCAGGGAGACAGACACCCTCTCTACTTTTAAGATTAGGCTTAAAACTTTCCTTTTTGCTAAAGCTTATAGTTAGGGCTGGATCAGGTGACCCTGAACCATCCCTTAGTTATGCTGCTATAGATTTAGACTGCTGGGGGGTTCCCATGATGCACTGAGTGTTTCTTTCTCTTTTTGCTCTGTATGCACCACTCTGCATTTAATCATTAGTGATTGATCTCTGCTCTCTTCCACAGCATGTCTTTTTCCTGGTTCTCTCCCTCAG
The DNA here is from genome assembly GCF_902500255.1 of Thalassophryne amazonica. NCBI lineage: Eukaryota > Metazoa > Chordata > Actinopteri > Batrachoidiformes > Batrachoididae > Thalassophryne > Thalassophryne amazonica. The sequence goes on from NW_022986273.1 coordinate 159,516, forward strand.
CCCCAACCAGTCCCAGCAGAAGACTGCCCCTCCCTGAGCCTGGTTCTGCTGGAGGTTTTCTTCCTGTTAAAAGGGAGTTTTTCCTTCCCACTGTCGCCAAGTGCTTGCTCACAGGGGGTCGTTTTGACCGTTGGGGTTTTTCTGTAATTATTGTATGGCTTTTGCCTTACAATATAAAGCGCCTTGGGGCAACTGTTTGTTGTGATTTGGTGCTATATAAATAAAATTGATTGATTGATATTTTGTCTTTGCCTAGTTTCATTATCACTAATAAGACTGTGCTTTAACGCCATTCTCATTGCCTCGACTGTCCTACATCTAGGGGTTCCCCTCGTCCCTTGGTTCACCCCCTCCTGACCGTAACATTCAAATCTTTAAAGAAAGCTTGTACACAGAATCACCGGTTCAAAGTCATTCATCATGAAGTATGCTAGGAACATTTCTTTAGATCACTCACACACAAGGTCCACAGTTTGTTTGTACAACCATTGTTGTAGTACAAAATACGTGATGAATGTTTCATCCTTTGCCACACGTAATGTCACTGTAAAAGCATTAGTAGAGAGAATACAACAGACACAGTGGGATCATTGAACAAAGCTGAAATTGTTTGATGAACACAAACTAAATGACAACATAGATTGAATGAAAGCAACAATTACTGTAACAAAAACATCCTGCAAAACAAATTGTTGTGTTCCTCACCTGGCTACTGTACAGTAAAAAGGATCAACAATCACTCATCAACCCTGTCTTGTGGCTTGGGCCACACGTGCTCATCCGCATAGACATTTTCATTTGCCAAACATCTTGGAAAGTACCTTTGCGCATGGCGACCCCAGGCCTGAAACTGGTCTGCTGTAATGTCATTGTAGGCATTGTCCATAGATTGAAGAAGGGTCACTTGTTGATGCGGATGCCAATCATGCACTTTCCACCTCCATGTGGAGAAACATTCCTCAATGGGGTTAAGGAGAGTAGGGGGCAAGTACACAGTGAGGAACTGTGGATGGGCCTGGAACCATGCCTGCACCAGATGTGTGGTGGCAGCTGATGTTGTCCCCCACAATGACACAAGTTAGACCAACAGCTCTACAGACTAGAGCTCTGCATTGTATGTGCCAATCAGAGATCTATGCCCTACCATACCATCTTCTGAGGTCGCCGCACAAATACTGATGTTGGCCCCACGCCGTCCAGGTACTTGTATGGTTGTCTGCTGGCCAATTAAATTTCACCCTCTCCTCATCTTGGCCAGGTCTCATCCACAAAAACAAATTTGTGATGATTTGCATCTGCAGCCAGGGCCATCACTGTCTATGTACAAAGACATGTTGGAAAGAGAATGACTGTACAGTATTGGTCACAGTACAATGATGGGAATTTTTTCACAAACAGGCATCATGAAACTAATATATCAGTTATATTCCATCTCAGTTGCTTCACTCTGTCTGCATTTCTTTCAAAAGGTACACGGTACAACTGTTTGAGGGACACCTGTGCCATTTCAGCACACATGCAATGGTCGGCGAACTTATGGCTTCCACATTCCTGAAGAGATCTTCATCATCCAGGTTGTTCTGTCTGATTTCTGGAAGCTGAATGTCGAGTCTGGCCTGGACCATGTTGACCACAGCCAGTTCCTGTACCTCAGTGAGGAGTCTGCCTCCACTACTGGGTTTAGTCTCAATTCTGTAGGGAATATGACAGAAAGAACATGTCATCATACTGTAGAACATATTTTCATAGTCACATTACCTACTCTGTGCTGCACTTGATGCAGTGTAGTCATTTGACAGTTACAGTGAGAGTAGCCTACAGTACTCTGTTTACTGTAGTACATGCTGAAGACTTACCGGTTCTCAGTACGGAAAGTTCTAATGGTTGAGGCCACGATTGATCTTCTAAGGTTCATTCTTGCCGCCTCAATCATTGTCACGCCATGATTGATGACATCATCTACAACCCCAATTCCAATGAAGTTGGGACATTGTGTGTGTGAAATGTAAATAAAAACAGAATACAATGATTTGCAAATCCTCTTTAACCTATATTCAATTGAATATACCACAAAGACAAGATATTTAATGTTCAAACTGATAGACTTTTTTGTTTTTGTGCAAATATTTGCTCTTTTTGAAATATATGTCTGCAACACATTTCAACAAAGCTGGGACGGGGCAACAAAAGACTGGGAAAGTTGATGAATGCTCAAAGAACACCTAATTGTAACATTCCACAGGTGAACAGGTTAATTGGAAACAGGTGAGTGTCATGATTGGGTAAAAAAGGAGCATCCCCAAAAGGCTCAGCCGTTCACAAGCAAAGATGGGGCGAGGATCACCACTTTGTGAACAACTGCATGAAAAAAATAGTCCAACAGTTTAAGAACAATGTTTCTCAACATTCAATTGGAAGGAATTTAGGGATTCTATCATCTACATTCAATAATATAATCAGAAGATTCAGAGAATCTGGAGAACTTTCTACACGTAAGCGAAAACCAACATTGAATACCCGTGACCTTCGATCCCTCAGGCGGCACTGCATTAAAAACCGACATCATTGTGTAAATGATCTTCTCACGTGGGCTCAGGAACACTTCAGAAAACCATTGTCAGTTAACAGAGTTTGTCGCTACATCTACAAGTAGAAGTTAAAACTCTACCAGTGTTGAATAGTAACGAAGTAAAAATACTTCACTACTGTACTTAAGTACGTTTTGGGAGACTTTGTACTTTACTTGAGTTTTTTTAATTCAGCTTACTTTTACTTCACTACATTTGCGACCTTAATTGCATACTTCTACTCCGATACATTTTCTATGCGCCATGCCGTTACTCATTGGAAAAAAAAAACACACACACACACACACACGAAAAAAGTCCTGTTTTCACCCAGAGACACTACTGATTACTAGTGAGTGCAACGAAGTCAGGCCGATTTGTCCGGTAGGCTATTTTGCAGTTGCGCACTTGGGGGGTGTTTGTCAGGAAAATGATCATTTCTCTACACTGATTACAGACCTGCAGCGGGTCTGTAAACAACTTTTCTGCAGCGCAGCTTTGCTTTGAACCTTGAACCAATCGAAGCAGTGATTCGCAGATCAAAGCAGTGCTTCGATCTACTATTCCTGGATTCATTGTTTTATTTTGCTTTATCCTAATTTTTCCCCACTAAAACCCTGAAGAGCATGTGTCTGTGAGTAATATTTAATATTTTTTATATTAAACCGACCTGTTATGGTCTTCTGAACAGCTGATAGATGTATTTTATAACTTAAAACGGGACCAATGCTAATGCGTTAGCATGTCTATGGCGTTTTCAATGTTAAAGTTAGCATTGAGCTGTTCGCATCAGCACATTTGTGTTGATTTGTTTTCTGTATAATTAATGGCTCAACGTTCGTTGTCATAAAAGTCAAATTGTAATTTTTAGCATAATGGTCTACATAATAGGCCTCTACTGGTGGTTGGCTCTCACTGCGGTATTGTATCACTTCCTGTTCCGGAGCACAGCAGTGTTTTTCTGTATCTGTTAGCTGTTTAATCTGCGCAGTTAGATTGATCTAGATAACTAGATAATGATTTGTTTCACAGTGTAATCTTCACGTGCCTTAACTAAAGCACTCCCTCTGCTGAATCACTTCTAAATTATTTACACATTATTCACTTTGTGTGTTTTTAGGAATCCGCTAGCTTAGCACAGCTACTAACTCTTAGCCGATTTAGCATGGCGGCTTCTCCTGTCTCTCCTGCAGTTTTCTGCTCTGGGTGTGAAATGTTTAGTTATTCCTCGGCCTCCTTTAGCAGTAATGGTACTTGTAATAAGTGTAGCTTATTCGTAGCTTTGGAGGCCAGGCTGGGCGAATTGGAGACTCGGCTCCGCACCGTGGAAAATTCTACAGCTAGCCAGGCCCCTGTAGTCGGTGCGGACCAAGGTAGCTTAGCCGCCGTTAGTTACCCCCTGGCAGATCCCGAGCAGCCGGGAAAGCAGGCTGACTGGGTGACTGTGAGGAGGAAGCGTAGCCCTAAACAGAAGCCCCGTGTACACCGCCAACCCGTTCACATCTCTAACCGTTTTTCCCCACTCGACGACACACCCGCCAAGGATCAAACTCTGGTTATTGGCGACTCTGTTTGGCGAAATGTGAAGTTAGCGACACCAGCAACCATAGTCAATTGTCTTCCGGGGGCCAGAGCAGGCGACATTGAAGGAAATTTGAAACTGCTGGCTAAGGCTAAGCATAAATTTGGTAAGATTGTAATTCACGTCGGCAGTAATGACACCCGGTTACGCCAATCGGAGGTCACTAAAATTAACATTGAATCGGTGTGTAACTTTGCAAAAACAATGTCGGACTCTGTAGTTTTCTCTGGGCCCCTCCCCAATCGGACCGGGAGTGACATGTTTAGCCACATGTTCTCCTTGAATTGCTGGCTGTCTGAGTGGTGTCCAAAAAATGAGGTGGGCTTCATAGATAATTGGCAAAGCTTCTGGGGAAAACCTGGTCTTGTTAGGAGAGACGGCATCCATCCCACTTTGGATGGAGCAGCTCTCATTTCTAGAAATCTGGCCAATTTTCTTAAATCCTCCAAACCGTGACTATCCAGGGTTGGGACCAGGAAGCAGAGTTGTAGTCTTACACACCTCTCTGCAGCTTCTCTCCCCCTGCCATCCCCTCATTACCCCATCCCCGTAGAGACGGTGCCTGCTCCCAGACTACCAATAACCAGCAAAAATCTATTTAAGCATAAAAATTCAAAAAGAAAAAATAATATAGCACCTTCAACTGCACCACAGACTAAAACAGTTAAATGTGGTCTATTAAACATTAGGTCTCTCTCTTCTAAGTCCCTGTTGGTAAATGATATAATAATTGATCAACATATTGATTTATTCTGCCTTACAGAAACCTGGTTACAGCAGTATGAATATGTTAGTTTAAATGAGTCAACACCCCCGAGTCACACTAACTGTCAGAATGCTCGTAGCACGGGCCGAGGCGGAGGATTAGCAGCAATCTTCCATTCCACCTTATTAATTAATCAAAAACCCAGACAGAGCTTTAATTCATTTGAAAGCTTGACTCTTAGTCTTGTCCATCCAAATTGGAAGTCCCAAAAACCAGTTTTATTTGTTATTATCTATCGTCCACCTGGTCGTTACTGTGAGTTTCTCTGTGAATTTTCAGACCTTTTGTCTGACTTAGTGCTTAGCTCAGATAAGATAATTATAGTGGGCGATTTTAACATCCACACAGATGCTGAGAATGACAGCCTCAACACTGCATTTAATCTATTATTAGACTCTATTGGCTTTGCTCAAAAAGTAACTGAGTCCACCCACCACTTTAATCATATCTTAGATCTTGTTCTGACTTATGGTATGGAAATAGAAGACTTAACAGTATTCCCTGAAAACTCCCTTCTGTCTGATCATTTCTTAATAACATTTACATTTACTCTGATGGACTACCCAGCAGTGGGGAATAAGTTTCATTACACTAGAAGTCTTTCAGAAAGCGCTGTAACTAGGTTTAAGAATATGATTCCTTCTTTATGTTCTCTAATGCCATATACCAACACAGTGCAGAGTAGCTACCTAAACTCTGTAAGTGAGATAGAGTATCTCGTCAATAGTTTTACATCCTCATTGAAGACAACTTTGGATGCTGTAGCTCCTCTAAAAAAAGAGAGCTTTAAATCAGAAGTGCCTGACTCTGTGGTATAACTCACAAACTCGTAGCTTAAAGCAGATAACCCGTAGGTTGGAGAGGAAATGGCGTCTCACTAATTTAGAAGATCTTCACTTAGCCTGGAAAAAGAGTCTATTGCTCTATAAAAAAGCCCTCCATAAAGCTAGGACATCTTACTACTCATCACTAATTGAAGAAAATAAGAACAACCCCAGGTTTCTTTTCAGCACTGTAGCCAGGCTGACAAAGAGTCAGAGCTCTATTGAGCTGAGTATTCCATTAACTTTAACTAGTAATGACTTCATGACTTTCTTTGCTAACAAAATTTTAACTATTAGAGAAAAAATTACTCATAACCATCCCAAAGACATATCGTTATCTTTGGCTGCTTTCAGTGATGCCGGTATTTGGTTAGACTCTTTCTCTCCGATTGTTCTGTCTGAGTTATTTTCATTAGTTACTTCATCCAAACCATCAACATGTTTATTAGACCCCATTCCTACCAGGCTGCTCAAGGAAGCCCTACCATTATTTAATGCTTCGATCTTAAATATGATCAATCTATCTTTGTTAGTTGGCTATGTACCACAGGCTTTTAAGGTGGCAGTAATTAAACCATTACTTAAAAAGCCATCACTTGACCCAGCTATCTTAGGTAATTATAGGCCAATCTCCAACCTTCCTTTTCTGTCAAAAATTCTTGAAAGGGTAGTTGTAAAACAGCTAACTGATCATCTGCAGAGGAATGGTCTATTTGAAGAGTTTCAGTCAGGTTTTAGAATTCATCATAGTACAGAAACAGCATTAGTGAAGGTTACAAATGATCTTCTTATGGCCTCAGACAGTGGACTCATCTCTGTGCTTGTTCTGTTAGACCTCAGTGCTGCTTTTGATACTGTTGACCATAAAATTTTATTACAGAGATTAGAGCATGCCATAGGTTTTAAAGGCACTGCACTGCGGTGGTTGAATCATATTTATCTAATAGATTACAATTTGTTCATGTAAATGGGGAATCTTCTTCACAGACTAAGGTTAATTATGGAGTTCCACAAGGTTCTGTGCTAGGGCCAATTTTATTCACTTTATACATGCTTCCCTTAGGTAGTATTATTAGACAGCATTGCTTCAATTTTCATTGTTACACAGATGATACCCAGCTTTATCTATCCATGAAGCCAGAGGACACACACCAATTAGCTTAATTGCAGGTTTGTCTTACAGACATAAAGACATGGATGACCTCCAATTTCCTGCTTTTAAACTCAGATAAAACTGAAGTTATTGTACTTGGCCCCACAAATCTTAGAAACATGGTGTCTAACCAGATCCTTACTCTGGATTGCATTACCCTGACCTCTAGTAATACTGTGAGAAATCTTGGAGTCATTTTTGATCAGGATATGTCATTCAATGTGCATATTAAACAAATATGTAGGACTGCTTTTTTGCATTTGCACAATATCTCTAAAATTAGAAAGGTCTTGTCTCAGAGTGATGCTGAAAAACTAATTCATGCATTTATTTCCTCTAGGCTGGACTATTGTAATTCATTATTATCAGGTTGTCCTAAAAGTTCCCAGAAAAGCCTTCAGTTAATTCAAAATGCTGCAGCTAGAGTACTGACGGGGACTAGAAGGAGAGAGCATATCTCACCCATATTGGCCTCTCTTCATTGGCTTCCTGTTAATTCTAGAATAGAATTTACAATTCTTCTTCTTACTTATAAGGTTTTGAATAATCAGGTCCCATCTTATCTTAGGGACCTCATAGTACCATATCACCCCAATAGAGCACTTCACTCTCAGACTGCAGGCTTACTTGTAGTTCCTAGGGTTTTTAAGAGTAGAATGGGAGGCAGAGCCTTCAGCTTTCAGGCTCCTCTCCTCTGGAACCAGCTCCCAATTCAGATCATGGAGACAGACACCCTCTCTACTTTTAAGATTAGGCTTAAAACTTTCCTTTTTGCTAAAGCTTATAGTTAGGGCTGGATCAGGTGACCCTGAACCATCCCTTAGTTATGCTGCTATAGACTTAGACTGCTGGGGGGTTCCCATGATGCACTGAGTGTTTCTTTCTCTTTTTGCTCTGTATGCACCACTCTGCATTTAATCATTAATGATTGATCTCTGCTCCCTTCCACAGCATGTCTTTTTCCTGGTTCTCTCCCTCAGCCCCAACCAGTCCCAGCAGAAGACTGCCCCTCCCTGAGCCTGGTTTTGCTGGAGGTTTCTTCCTGTTAAAAGGAGGTTTTTCCTTCCCACTGTCGCCAAGTGCTTGCTCACAGGGGGTCGTTTTGACCGTTGGGGTTTTTCCGTAATTATTGTATGGCCTTGCCTTACAATATAAAGCGCCTTGGGGCAACTGTTTGTTGTGATTTGGCGCTATATAAATAAAATTGATTTGATTTGATAATAGACAATAACAGTCAATAACAATAGACTAATAATGTTACAGTACAGTTTTAGAGAAAGAGACAAAAAGAACCTGATGAAACAAAACACAACAGAAAAGATAAAACCATATAACAATGAAAATAAATAAATACATATAGAAATAAATAACTGTTTCCTGTGAACACCTAGTGAGTAGCCTACTCTCGTTTAGGTTTTGAAACCTTGTTTCTGAAGTGTTTTTGTGTTGTGTGCACAATTTTCAGTACTTTGACTAATACTACCAGTCATTTACAAGCCTAGATAAACTTTGTAATATATATAAACAAAATCAGTCCGTTTTTGATTATTAACATTTACTTGTACTTTTTCTTTCAATACTTGTGTACATTTAGTTCTACATTACTTGTCATACTTAAGCAAAATAAATACTAGATACTTTAAGACTTTTACTTGAGTAGCATTTCAATCGGTTACTTGAACTTCTACCAAAGTAATTTTTTTAATGGGTATCTGTACTTTTACTTAAGTCTGATTTTCTGGTACTTTATACAACACTGAACTCTGCCATGCAAAGCAAAAGCCATACATCAACAACATCCAGAAACACCACTGCCTTCTCTGGGCCCGAGCTCATTTAAAATGGACAAACACGAAGTGGAAAAGTGTGCTGTAGCCTGATGAGTCCACATTTCAAACTGTTTTTGGAAATCATGGACGTCATGTCCGGACAAAAGAGGGAAAAGAAACATCCCGATTGTTACCAGCGCAAAGTTCAAAAGCCAGCATCTGTGATGGTATGGAGGTGTGTTAGACCCCGGACTGCTGACCAAATGAAGTCATACATCAAGCAAGAATTCCAACTACAAAGCCTCAACAATTAGTGTCCTCAGTTCCCAAACACTTATTGAGTGTTGTTAGAAGGAAAGGTGATGTAACACAGTTTGAAATGTATTGCAGGCATCATTTCAAAATAAGCAAATATTTGCACAAAAACAATAAAGTTTATCAGTTTGAACATTAAATATCTTGTCTTTGTGGTGTATTAGGTTGAAGAGGATCATTGTATTCAAATCATTGTATTCTGTTTTTATTTACATTTCACATAACGTCCCATTGGAATTGGGGTTGTAAAACCATTGCTCTAATCTCATTGCAGACTCTTTGCCGTTGCTGTCTTGGTCCTTGTCCTCGACCCCGTTCTCCCATACCTCTCCAATGGGGTGCTTGTCCCCTGCCATTCCTTTGACCAACTTGATCTCTGTGGTGCCCACCTGCCTGGTCCATGTTTTATCACTACAGATGTTGTTGTGGATGCCACTTATTTATTCCCATATCACAAGGTCAGATCAACCATTAGTAATGAACTGGTGTCACAGGTGGTGTCAGTCACTGTCATCCTGAAACTTTCATGATCTGAACATGCTCATCCTCAGTTTCCATAAGACTATGTTTTAAGAGTAATGCAACAGTTACTTGTCATTCTGAGCAGTTGTATCAATTGATAGTTAGATTATTGTAATGAAATGATTAGACAGTCATCTCAAATGTAATGTGTGAACTGCATTTTGAAATGGTTATACTTTGATGTTAAGTTGTGCCATTTTATAGTTCAATGGACAAATGATCTTTGGTTTATGTGAATTGTATCCAAGACATTGGAAAAAGTGTTATAGTTTTGAAAAAAAAAAAGTGCTTTTGTATAGAGTTGTGAAAAGTGACATCAAGGTTCTGAAACTAGTGTCAACGCATTGACAAAAACTGTAACACACACCACTCCAGAGGAGGTGATGGTCTAGTGGTTACGCGTTGGGCTTGAAACCAGAGGATCCTCGGTTCAAATCCCAGCCTGACCCAAGGGCCCATGGGCAAGGCCCATAATCTCCTAGTTGCTCCTGATGTGTAGTGAGCACCTTGTATGGCAGCACCCTCACATCAGGGTGAATGTGAGGCATTATTGTAAAGCACTTTGGGCATGTGATGCAGATGGAAAAGTGCTATATAAATGCAGTCCATTTACCATTTATTTCACTCCAGTGCATAACACACTACAGACTGATAAAAACATCACTCCACAACATGCTACACACACATCTCTCCAGTGCACAACACACTGATTTTTTTTTTTTTTTAACCAGGAAAATCCCGTTGATATTAGAGTTTTTCTTGATTGCTTTACGGCTTTTGTCAATTCTGAAATTACTTTTTCAAAACAGTTAGCTCTTAGTTACGGTGCCTGCCTCAGGACATGGTGGTTATTGACTTTTGGCCCAGATTATTGTGTTCCCTCGCAGCACCTTTTGCGTTCTCTCGCAATACTTTTTGCGTTCCTTTGCAATATTATTGCGTTCCCTTGCAATACCTTTTGAGTCCATATTTCCAGCCTGGTGACACACAGGTTTATTGAATCATTTGGATGGATTGCACATTATGGATAACCAGAACTTGATTAAGTTTACTTTAACCTGGGGCTCACATACAATAATATACTGGAGGCTTCGTCTCTGAGACACAATGTGATTATGTGCATGAAGACCCTGAAGTGCATTTTAAAGAAAAACGCTCTGTTTCAGCAGAGATATGATACACTAGAAGATGCCGTGCGCTTTAGCCGGGGGGACTCCAAGGCTCTGGAAGCCTGTATGGCTACCGAGTTATGCATGCCAGATGCCTAGAAAAGGGTATGTCCATCAGGAAGGAGGATGTCAGGATCATATTGTCCACATTGGATCCAGAGGGCACAGAACTCAGGAGACTGTCTCGAAGGGCTTACTTTGCCAAGGGACCAAATTTTATATGGCGTGTCTTAATGCGGCTATTGACGGGTTTTCTAGGCGAATGCTGTGGTTAAATGCCTACAGCACCAGCAGTGACCCTAAGGTGGTAGGAGGGTACTATCTAGAAACAGCTCAGGAACTTGGAGGGTGTGCTCGTATTATCAGGGCAGACATGGGGACAGAAAACAGCTCATTCTGAGACATGCAATGCTACATTCACCATAACGACAGTGATGCTCATGGAGGTGAGCAAAGGTTCATGTATGAAAGAAGCACGGGTAATCAAAGGATCGAGAGCTGGAGGGGCTTCCTTCACAAAGAGTGTGTGGACTTTTGGATGGACCACTTTCATCGTTTAAAGGATGAGGGGGATTTTGTCTGTGATTTCTTGGACAAGAACCTAATGCTGTTTTACTTTCTGGCCCTAATACAGGTTAGTTAAAAGTTTCCTATTAGGCTACTTTCATTTCAGGAATAGCCTGCTAGACCGACCCTGTGGGAGTTGTACCTGATATCCGGTTCCAACCAGGCTGGGTTCATACTGTACTACTAAGTGATGTGAACGGACTAATGGCCACTGATTGGTCTGAGAAGGCCGGTGCAGGCTGCAATAGTTTACCTGTGATAGTTAGCTTTGAGCCTGTTTGATACTGTTAGCATTGGAAGACTTTATTTCTACTTTGCCACCATGAAAAAAAAACCTTATCATTGGTTATAAGAGCATGTTTAACCTGCAAACATGAATACAGAAAAGACACACAGTGAAGTGGGTAGGCTAGGCTACTGTAGGTGAAACAATAAATTATTGCCACACACTTAAATTTGAAAGGGTACTTTAGGGTGCTATTTCTGGTATTTCAACAGTCTCATATTTAATGTTGGAAATAAGAAATTAACATGAAGAGCATGTTGTGTGGGCCGCTGAAGAGGAGGTACTGCTGGCCCACCACCACCAGAGGGCGCCCTGCTTGGAGTGCGGGCTCCAAGCACAAGAGGGCGCCAGACCCAGAGGAGGTGACAGCTGTCACCCATTACTCCAGCTGTCACTCATCTACACCACCATATAAGCCGGACTGCAACTCCACCTCCCCGCCGAGAAATCGACTACCAGTACTAAGGTAATTTTCTCTGCTGACTTATACGTTGAAAAGTAATCTGAACTTCTGTTGCAGCCGTTTTTCCTGGTGCTTTCCTTGTCTGGAGGATTGGCGTGACAGTGACGGCTTCACCTCGCACCCCGTCCCAGATAAGTGGTTGATCAGGAGCTGCACGAGTGTGTGTGATGTTGGAGGTGGAGGTGCTCCCTCCTAACGGTGTCTGGACTGTTAATCACTGAGTGTGCGGACTCACACTCACACATCATCTTTCTGTTTTCTGCCAGCAGTACCAGGGTCGACAGCCGAAGACAGAGGCCACCTGGGGACTCGGGACTTGGCGGCTCCGGTGTTCTTCAGGCCGTTGGTGGTGGAAGCCGTGTGGGACGCGGCTTCTCTCTCGTCGGGCGTCTTCTATCTTCGAGCCTGCCCACACGTCACCTGGTGTTTATTGACTGTGAACATTAAGACACGTTTCGTTGTGTAATATCACAACATTAAATTGTTACCTTTTGGCTTACTCATTGTCCGTTCATTTGCGCCCCCTGTTGTGGGTCCGTGCTACGACACCTTCACAACAGGATTTCTCGGCCATCGTCATGGACTCCGAGGGGCGTCAACTCCAGCTTGAACGGCCAATGGAAGAGCCAGGAGCGCAGGCGTCAGCGGGAGGCGGGTTGAGTGAGCTGCAGCAGATCTTAACCGCCTTCAAGGCCCGGTTAGTGTTTGTGACCGAGCAGAGTGTCCTCCTTAATCGGAGGGTGGAGGCTCTCACCGCCAGGGTGGAAGCGCGCGATCAGGGCGCTGCTGCAGCCACTCCTCTGGCTGGTCCTGGGCCCGTATCAAACGTTGCACTGGTCGTTCAACGAACCCCCCCACCGTCCCCTGAAGCATACATAAGCCCTCCGGAACCGTACGGGGGCTGTGTCGAGACGTGCGCGGACTTCCTCATGCAGTGTTCGCTCGTCTTTCACAGCGCCCCGTCATGTACGCATCAGACGCTAGCCGGGTGGCTTATGTTATTAATTTGCTTCGAGGAAAGGCACGCGCATGGGCTACGGCGCTTTGGAAGCAGAATTCACGGCTCCTGACGTCTTATACTGGGTTCGTACGGGAATTCAAACAAGTGTTTGATCATCCCAACAGAGGCGAGACCGCTTCGAACGTGCTGCTGTCGATGAGACAGGGGCGCCGTAGCGCAGCCGAGTATGCAGTCGACTTCCGCATCGCGGCAGCGAGGTCCGGCTGGAATAACGTTGCGCTCCGCGCCGCCTTTGTAAATGGACTGTCCCCGGTCCTTAAGGAGCACCTACTGGCCAAGGATGAACCGCGGGAATTTGACGGGCTGATCGATTTGGTTATACGTTTAGACAACCGTTTAAATGAGCATCGTCGGGAGCAGGCCGGGGGGCGTGACCGGGCACGAGCCGTCCCTCCCCCTTCCGGTTCCGACAAGGTGACGTCGTCCCCACGCTTCACTGCCAGAGAGCTCCGTGTGGCTACGGCTCCCCCTGCTGAGGAGGCTAGGGACACGAGCAGGGCCAAATTAAGATCAAAAATCAGACAAAGGAGGCTGGCCCGCGGGGAGTGTTTTGTCTGCGGCTCTTGCGAGCACATGCAGAAGGACTGCCCTAAAACGGTCAAACTACAACGCCCGTCCTTAGAAACTGGGCTAAGGGTGGGTCATAACACGCACGCGGGAAAACCCCGCAAATCTGCACGAATCCCAGTAACAATCCTTTGTGGGGATTTAACCCTTCATGCCCCAGCACTGATAGACACAGGGTCTGAAGGGAATCTGCTGGACAGCAGATGGGTAAAGGAAGTAGGGCTCCCTCTGGTGGCTCTGCCGGCACCATTGCAGGTGCGAGCACTAGATGGCACCCTGCTTCCATTAATCACACATCAGACACAACCAGTGACTTTGGTTGTGTCTGGGAATCACAGGGAGGAGATAGTGTTCCATGTAACACCTTCTACCTCCCGAGTGATTTTGGGCTTTCCATGGATGGTGAAGCACAATCCCCGGATTGATTGGCCGTCTGGGGTTGTGATGCAGTGGAGCGAAACCTGCCACCGGGAGTGCTTAGGATCCTCGGTTCCTCCCGGCACTACGGCTAATGAGGAGGTCAAAGTTCCCCCCAATCTATCGGCGGTGCCAAAGGAGTACCACGATCTTGCTGACGTTTTCAGCAAAGATCTGGCACTCACTCTTCCCCCGCACCGACCGTATGATTGTGCCATCGATTTGGTCCCGGGCGCTGAGTACCCGTCCAGTAGGTTGAAACGCCGGTTCTCGACTGCACCAGTTCTGGTGCAGCCTGATCCTGATCGCCAGTACATAGTAGAAGTGGACGCCTCTGACTCAGGGATAGGAGCCGTGCTGTCCCAGAGCGTGGAGGCTGATAAAGTCCTCCATCCTTGTGCCTTTTATTCCCGCAGGTTGACCCCAGCTGAACGGAACTATGACGTCGGCAATCGGGAACTTCTTGCGGTGAAGGAGGCTCTTGAAGAGTGGAGACACCTGCTGGAGGGGGCATCGTTGCCTTTCACGGTTTTCACGGACCATCGGAACCTGGAGTACATCCGGACCGCCAAGCGGCTGAACCCCAGGCAAGCCCGCTGGTCTCTGTTCTTCGGGCGCTTTGACTTCCAGATCACGTATCGCCCCGGGACCAAGAACCAAAAACCAGATGCATTGTCCCGGGTGCACGAAGAAGAAGCCAAAGCGGGGCTGTCGAACCCCACCGAGACCATCATCCCCGAGTCCACTGTCGTGGCCACCCTCACCTGGGACGTGGAGAAGACCGTCCGGGAGGCCCTGACAACGAGCCCGGACCCGGGGACTGGCCCCAAGAACAGACTGTACGTCCCACCAGAGGCAAGAGCTGCCGTATTGGACTTCTGTCACGGGTCCAAGCTCTCCTGTCATCCCGGAGTGCGTAGGACCGTGGCAGTAGTCCAGCAGCGCTTCTGGTGGGCGTCCCTGGAAACCGACGTCCGGGACTACATCCAGGCCTGTACCATCTGCGCCAGGGGCAAGGCAGACCATCGGAGGACGACGGGACTCCTCCAACCCCTGCCAGTGCCTCATCGTCCCTGGTCTCACATCGGCCTGGACTTCATCACGGGCCTCCCGCCGTCCCAGGGCAACACCGTTATTCTCACGATAGTGGACCGGTTCTCCAAGGCGGCCCACTTCGTGGCCCTCCCGAAGCTCCCGACGGCCCAGGAGACGGCGGACCTCCTGGTCCACCACGTCATGCGGCTGCATGGGATACCATCGGACATCGTTTCAGATCGTGGTCCCCAGTTCTCTTCACAGGTGTGGAAGAGTTTCTGTAAGGAGCTGGGGGCCACCGTGAGTCTCTCGTCCGGGTACCACCCCCAGACCAACGGCCAGGCAGAGCGGGCTAACCAGGAGTTGGAACAGGCCCTTCGCTGCATCACCTCCGCGCACCCGGCGGCCTGGAGTCACCATCTGGCCTGGATCGAGTATGCCCATAACAGCCAAATCTCGTCTGCTACCGGCCTCTCCCCTTTTGAGGCATGTTTGGGGTTCCAGCCCCCATTGTTCCCGCTGGTGGAGGGAGAGGTCGGTGTGCCCTCGGTCCAGGCCCACCTCAGGAGGTGCCGCCGGGTGTGGCGGACCGCCCGCTCTGCCCTATTAAAGGCCCGGACGAGGGCCAAAACCCATGCGGACCGCCGACGTTCCCCGGCCCCCACATACCAGCCCGGGCAGGAGGTGTGGCTGTCAACAAAGGACATCCCCCTCTGTGTGGACTCACCCAAATTAAAGGACAGATACATCGGCCCATTCCCCATCCTCAAGATCATCAACCCGGCCGCAGTGAAGCTCCGACTCCCAGCTTCACTGCGGATCCACCCTGTTTTCCACGTGTCCCGTATCAAGCCACACCACACCTCGCCCCTCTGTGCACCTGGCCCTACGCCGCCTCCTGCCCGGCTCATCGACGGGGAGCCTGCTTGGACGGTCCGCAGGCTCCTGGACGTCCATCGTAAGGGCCGGGGGTTCCAATATCTGGTGGACTGGGAGGGGTATGGACCCGAGGAACGCTCCTGGGTGAAGAGGAGCTTCATCCTGGACCCGGCCCTCCTGGCCGATTTCTACAGACGTCACCCGGACAAGCCTGGTCGGGCGCCAGGAGGCGCCCGTTGAGGGGGGGGTCCTGTTGTGTGGGCCGCTGAAGAGGAGGTACTGCTGGCCCACCACCACCAGAGGGCGCCCTGCTTGGAGTGCGGGCTCCAAGCACAAGAGGGCGCCAGACCCAGAGGAGGTGACAGCTGTCACCCATTACTCCAGCTGTCACTCATCTACACCACCATATAAGCCGGACTGCAACTCCACCTCCCCGCTGAGAAATCGACTACCAGTACTAAGGTAATTTTCTCTGCTGACTTATACATTGAAAAGTAATCTGAACTTCTGTTGCAGCCGTTTTTCCTGGTGCTTTCCTTGTCTGGAGGATTGGCGTGACAGTGACGGCTTCACCTCGCACCCCGTCCCAGATAAGTGGTTGATCAGGAGCTGCACGAGTGTGTGTGATGTTGGAGGTGGAGGTGCTCCCTCCTAACGGTGTCTGGACTGTTAATCACTGAGTGTGCGGACTCACACTCACACATCATCTTTCTGTTTTCTGCCAGCAGTACCAGGGTCGACAGCCGAAGACAGAGGCCACCTGGGGACTCGGGACTTGGCGGCTCCGGTGTTCTTCAGGCCGTTGGTGGTGGAAGCCGTGTGGGACGCGGCTTCTCTCTCGTCGGGCGTCTTCTATCTTCGAGCCTGCCCACACGTCACCTGGTGTTTATTGACTGTGAACATTAAGACACGTTTCGTTGTGTAATATCACAACATTAAATTGTTACCTTTTGGCTTACTCATTGTCCGTTCATTTGCGCCCCCTGTTGTGGGTCCGTGCTACGACACCTTCACAACAGAGCACTTTGTTCAACATGTGACTTTATAGGTCTACATAATGAGAGAACTTGATAGGAAGAGATGTAGGATAGTTTACTTTGTCTTGTTAATTTATGGTAAGATGGCCAATGAGCATAAATAATAGTCTACACTTTTGTTCATAAATTAAGTATAGTAAGTTATCCTAGGCTAATCAGTTTGCGCGACCCCTCGCCCCATTCATGCAGATTTGGTACCTACGTATTTGTAATGGAAATGCTAATGACCTGGTACCAGGTAGAGTGGAGTAGGTACTTTGTAAGGAAAAGTGCCACTAAAACACCACAGAACCTACCCCATGAATGAAAGCGTTTCGTCAGCATCATTGGAAATCTGTTGTCTACTCCATTCACCTTGCAAGACGAAAACTTCATTTTCATTGGGGTCCAGTAAGATTTCAGGGACTTTAAGATGGTAGGAAATGTTAGGGACCTGGTAGGAGGGCCCAGCCATGCCCAAGCCAGCTGGTAGTCTTTCTGTGTTAGCAATGAAATGGACTGGACTTAGATCATGCTGAAATTGCACTAGGCTTGAGAAACGTAGGCCTACATCTGGTGTGGCAGAGTGTGGAGGGCTTTCAGCTTAATTTTCATTATCTGCCTCAAGATTATACGAGGTCTGTCAATAAAGTAACGGACCTTTTTATTTTTTTAAAACTATATGGATTTGATTCATATGTTTTTACGTCAGGCAAGTTTGAACCCTTGTGCGCATGCGTGAGTTTTTCCACGCCTGTCGGTGACGTCATTCGCCTGTGAGCACGCCTTGTGGAAGGAGTGGTCCCGCCCCCTTGTCGGATTTTCATTGTCTGGAAATGGTGGAATGATTTGGACTTTTTTTCCATCAGAATTTTTTCAGAAGCTGTTAGAGACTGGCACCTGGAAACCATTTGAAAAATTTATCTGGCTTTCGGTGAAAATTTTACAGGCTTCACAGAGAATAAGGACTGTTACTACAGTCATTGTATTCTGTATTATCATTGTATTCTGTTTTTATTTACATTTCACATGTCGCATCTTCATTGGAATTGGGGTTGTAGTTAGTGTTATTGATTTATTGTGTTTTTGAAGTTCAGTTGGTTTAATCAGTTTAGTTAACTGTTATGTAGCTGTTACCATGAGTGGGTTAAGTGTCATGTTGGTACAATAAGTGAAATGTTTAGTGTTTTTAATGTCTTTTGGCACTGTCTCTATTTGTCAAATTAAAAGCACCTGCTTACAGCAGAATGCAGAAAAGACAAACAGCGGTGTGTGCAAGCATGTGTGCAGTTTTGATCACGCACAAACATTTGTCATTTGGTATGCTCATGTATTTTGGGTCAAATGTGAATGGCGCCAAAACTGAATGTTGATAAGATTAATATTTTTAGAGAAGCTACAAATATTAGCTAACAACACTGAACAATGGACATTGATATTTACATTCTGGACTCACGTGCCAGTCCAGCAGGGGGTGGTAAATCATCTACATATTTACAGCGTGAGTGTGTGATTTTATTAAGTTCAATGTAATTACGTAATATAACTATAAATACATAAAAAAATACATGTATGACACAGGAAAGTGAAAACACTCATTTCCATTGTAGTCAATTTATAAATCAAATGACAAAATAAAAGTAAAAGTAAAATAATAATAATAATAGTAATAATAGTGTGTATATAATAACAAGAACCTAAACAATACATTTAATACATTAAGACAGTAAATTAACATTAAAAATTATGTAATTAACAAGAAATAAAAGGGTTGAGCTCTTCTAAAAACTGTTGAGGTCTTAGGTTCTAAAAACATTCTGGAATCACATGCCATTCCAACTCATTATACAAGCGAAGGGATGCATAGCAGTGGGAAGCTCGCTCATGGTACACTGTAACCCAAACAGGACAGTACGAAATTTTGAGTTCCCAGTTAAACAGGAAATGTCAAATGTTGAACACTTCTGAGATCAACACCTCCTGGATCTCGTGGGATCTCGCGGGAATTCAGTTGCAAGTTGACACTCAAACAAGAAGTGCCAAATTTTGAGCCCACAGTGAAGCAGGAAATGTTGAATGTTGAACACTTCCGAGATCAATACCTCCTGGATTGACAATAGATGAGATCTTGTGGGATCTTGTGGGAATTCAGTTACAAGTTGACACTGAAAAAAGAAGTAACAAATTTTGAGCCCACAGTGAAACAGGAAATGTCAAATGTTGAATATTTCCTGGCATGGGAGTAGCTGGAGGGGAGCCCAGGGTGGCACTGGACCCCCTGAAATCTGATTGGACACCACAGGTGCTACATGAGATGACTGACATGTCACGGCATCACACGTCTGGTTGAAAAGCTGCATTTTGAAATCGTTGACACATACTGACTACTAGGTCTCTCCTGTACAGTAGTTTGCGCTGTGTATCACAAAACTTTCTAATACATCTTAGTAGAAGAAGAAAAATCTTCGAGCCAGTAAAGATTTGAACCTGAGCAGTGAACACAGCTTCCAAACCCTGGACTCCTAATGACACCAAAGTTATATCAGCGAGTAAACGAGTTATGTAACCCATCATCTTAGTTTTTATATTTTTAATTACCTTATATCAAGTTTCAGACATTTGCTTTCAGTCTGAGTTTAAGGCAGATAATTTTAGAAATTTTTATTTTTCACATTTTCTGTATTTTTTGTATTTGAAATGGCCTAAACAAATTAAAATGTATGAAATAACAAGTGTTCCATTACTTTTAGAGGACACTGTATCCTAATCTTATGATGAGTGCAAAATGAGTGTGGAATTATTACTGTTTGGTTTAAAAATGCTTAATATTCACTGGAGCTGCACTTTGTGTGAAATCCTAGTCATATTGTACAATATCATATTGATACAGATATAATATTTGGCTTCAATATTGAGATACGATAATTTGGCCATATCGTGCAGCCGTACTTTCAACTAGCTGAAAAGTTTGAATATTAATTTACATCTACAGGGGTGTATTTGTCCTGGCATTTTTTTTTAGGCTGGAAGTGGGTAATTAATAACATTGTGTAATTGCAAGTGATGCTAGGAGTAACAAGACTGGCATATTTTTTTCATAGGGTCAGTTGAAAAGGAAAAGACAGGGGGAGAAGATATATGACTTCTCTGGAAAGAGAAGCAAATCATGCACAGATAAGACAAAGACAGGGGTTAAGGGGGCTGTAGCTGGGGGGTGGGGGGGGGGGTCTGGGGTCTGAAGGTTTTTAACCATGCTAATGCTCCCCAGAAGCATTTACTGAAACAAAGGGGATCTAAATGTCATGGTGAGATGCTGAAGAGCGTGGATCATTCATTTCTGCGAAATATACATATTAGTTTATTAGAGACTATCATAGTACAAAATATCAACTGACTGAAATAACTCAAACATTATTGTTGATTTATAATTTATTAGAGACTATCATAGTACAAACCATTAAACTGATTGAAATAACTCAAACATTATTGTTGATTTATAATTTATTAGAGACTATCGTAGTACAAAACATAAACATTATTGTTGATTAATAGTTTATTAGAGATTATCACAGTACAAAACATTCAGCTGACTGAAATAACAGAAACATTGTTGATTTATAGTTTATTAGAGATGATCATAGTATGTTTTGTACTATGATCGTCAACTGGCTGAAATAACAAGCATTGTTGTTGACTGATAATTTATTAGATAGTATCACAGTTGAACAACATTTAACTGACTGAAATAACAGAAAAATGATTGTTGAATTATATTTTATTAGAGACAACCATAGTACAAAACATTCAGCTGACTGTAATAACATAAACATTATTGCTGATTAATAATTTATTAGAGACTATCATAGTACAAGATATTCAGCTGACTGAAATGACAAACATTATTGTTGATTTACAGTTTATTATAGACTATCATAGCACTAAATATTCAGCTGACTGAAATAACAGAAACATTATTGTTGATTTATAGTTTGCTAGAGGTGATTGCAGTACAAAACATTCAGCTGACTGAAACAACAAACATTATTGTTGATTCATTTTTTTTTATATATTTATTTCATTCATAGAAAAGCAGAAATGAATACATTACAAGACGCTGAATGAAAAGGAGCAGAGAGAAGAACATGTCTTATATTTTCTGCCCCTTTTTACAATACAATCTTTCAATTTTAAGCATCATTATTCAACATTATTTAACAGATTACATTTTTTTGACTTTATCACATACCACTGACTTATTTCATAATTTTAGCCATTATTTAAAATATTACATTTTTAACAGGTTACATTTTAGACTTAAAACATTTTAGACATTATTAACAGATTACATTTTAGACTTTATCACAACCCACTGACTTATTTCATAGTTTCATACTTACTTAATACATCTAAAATAAAATAGTAAAATAGTAAAATAACATTTATTTATTTATTTATTGAGTGAAATGCTGATTTGTAAAATCCTCATGTTGTGTCTAACCAGATCCTTACTCTGGATGGCATTACCCTGACCTCTAGTAATACTGTGAGAAATCTTGGAGTCATTTTTGATCAGGATATGTCATTCAAAGCGCATATTAAACAAATATGTAGGACTGCTTTTTTGCATTTACGCAATATCTCTAAAATTAGAAAGGTCTTGTCTCAGAGTGATGCTGAAAAACTAATTCATGCATTTATTTCCTCTAGGCTGGACTATTGTAATTCATTATTATCAGGTTGTCCTAAAAGTTCCCTAAAAAGCCTTCAGTTAATTCAAAATGCTGCAGCTAGAGTACTAACGGGGACTAGAAGGAGAGAGCATATCTCACCCATATTGGCCTCTGTTCATTGGCTTCCTGTTAATTCTAGAATAGAATTTAAAATTCTTCTTCTTACTTATAAGGTTTTGAATAATCAGGTCCCATCTTATCTTAGGGACCTCGTAGTACCATATCACCCCAATAGAGCACTTCGCTCTCAGACTGCAGGCTTACTTGTAGTTCCTAGGGTTTGTAAGAGTAGAATGGGAGGCAGAGCCTTCAGCTTTCAGGCTCCTCTCCTGTGGAACCAGCTCCCAATTCAGATCAGGGAGACAGACACCCTCTCTACTTTTAAGATTAGGCTTAAAACTTTCCTTTTTGCTAAGCTTATAGTTAGGGCTGGATCAGGTGACCCTGAACCATCCCTTAGTTATGCTGCTATAGACGTAGACTGCTGGGGGGTTCCCATGATGCACTTTCTTTCTTTCTCTTTTTGCTCTGTATGTACCACTCTGCATTTAATCATTAGTGATCGATCTCTGCTCCCCTCCACAGCATGTCTTTTTCCTGGTTCTCTCCCTCAGCCTCAACCAGTCCCAGCAGAAGACTGCCCCTCCCTGAGCCTGGTTCTGCTGGAGGTTTCTTCCTGTTAAAAGGGAGTTTTTCCTTCCCACTGTAGCCAAGTGCTTGCTCACAGGGGGTCGTTTTGACCGTTGGGGTTTTACATAATTATTGTATGGCCTTACCTTACAATATAAAGCGCCTTGGGGCAACTGTTTGTTGTGATTTGGCGCTATATAAAAAAAATTGATTGAAATTGATTGATTGATCTAGTTTAATACGTTTTTAAAATAATTTAAGCGACCTTGATTCTTTGATTTCTTTGTTGAGGTTGTTCCATAATTTTACACCATTCACTGCAATACTCCGTTCCTTTACTTTGGTTCTGAATCTTGGTTTTTTAAAGATGTCTATTCCTTTCAAATTATAACTATTTACTCTTTTTTCAAACATATTTTGAATGTTTATTGGTAAGGTATTATTAGCTTGGTGCATTGTTTGTAATATTTTCAAATCAACTAAATCATGAAATTTAAGTACCTTATACTTAATGAATAATGGACTAGATGGATCTCTAAAACGACTATTGCTAATCATTTTTAAAGCTCTTTTCTGCAGAATAAGTAATGGTTGTGTATAAGTTTTACATGTTGATCCACAGATTTCTACACAATAAGTTAAATATGGGACAAACAATGAATTGTACAATGTTAATAAACTATAACTATTCAATGAAAATTTTACTTTATGCAAAACAGCAATGGCTTTCGCTATTTTTCCTTTTGTGTAATTTATGTGTGACTTCCATGTAAGATCTTCATCAATCATGACTCCTAGAAATTTTGTTTCTTTTACCCTTTGTATGTCCATTCCATCTATTTTTAATGACACATCATTTTTTTCCACTCTGTCATTAAACAATATGAAATTTGTCTTATTAAGATTTAGTGACAATCTGTTTATATCAAACCAGTGTTTAACTTTTTCCAACTCTGTATTTATCACTTGTACTACTTCCTGTATATCTGATCCAGAGTAAAATAATGTTGTATCCTCAGCAAATAATATGCTGCCAAGTACTTTAGATACATTCACAAAGTCATTGATATACAAAATAAACAGTTTGCGTCCAAGTACCGACCCTTGTGGTACTCCATAAATAATGTTACACAATTCTGATTTAGTATTATTTATCTGAAGAAACTGTTTTCTATTTTCTAAGTAGCTTTTTACCCACTGATGTGCAATACCTCTAATTCCATATTGTTGTAACTTGTGAAGCAATCTTGAGTGGTCGATAACATTAAAAGCTTTTTTCAGGTCGATAAAAATACTTACAAAATAATCCTTATTATCTATTATTGTTGATATTTTCTCTGTTAATTCCATAATTGCCATAGCTGTCGAATGTTTTGTTCTGAATCCATACTGAGCATTATTTAAAATATGATGTTTCTTAATGAATTTGTCCAACCTTGTCACAAAAACTTTTTCCATAATTTTAGAAAACTGTGGAAGCAATGACACTGGCCTGTAATTTGAAAAATTATGTTTGTCTCCATTTTTATATAATGGGACTACCTTGGCAATTTTCATTTCGTCTGGGAAAATTCCTGTTGACAGAGACAGATTACAAATGTAAGTGAATGGTTCAACAACAGTTTCTGTTATACTTTTTACAGTCATCATGTCTAAATCTTCATAGTCAGTTGATCTTTTGCTTACACAGTTTTTTACAATATTTCTTATTTCATCTTTTTCCACATTGTCAAGGAAAATACTATTGACCGTATTTACAAGTGTATTTAATTTATCTTCTACTATTAGTTTATTTCCCACCAGACTTGATCCCACATTTGAAAAATAATCATTAAACTCATTTGCAACTTCTTTTATGTCATATATCTCTTTATTTTCCTTGACAAAGTAATTTGGAAAAGTTGATTTTGCTCCATCACTTTTAATCACACTATTTATAATTCCCCATGTTGCCTTTATATTATGTTTACTCTTATTTAATTGTTCACTATAATAATCTTTTTCTTGTTTCCTAATTATTTTCAATAGTTTATTTTTATATTTTTTGTATCTGTGTTCTGTTTCCTTTGTTTGCATTTTTAAAAAGCACCTGTATAAATAGTTTTTCTTTACACAAGCATTTTTTATTCCCTTAGTCAGCCATGGTTCATTTACTCTTTTCTTACTAATTTTTATTAATTTACAGTTTTTATTATATGATTTCATCAGTATTTTCATAGATGAATTATATGCTATGTTAACGTCACCGACATAAACTTCTTCCCAATTTTTGATTTTTAAGGTCATAATTTAATGCCTCTAAGGCTTTTACTGACTTATCTCTTTTAAAATTTACAACAGTTTTTTTATTGTACCAATTTTTGTATTTAAATATTGAAAAAACTGGCAAATGATCACTAAGATCTGTCATCAAGATCCCATTCTTAATAATTTCATCTGTTCTATTTGTGAATATATTGTCAATTACAGTTACACTTTGCGATGTAATTCTGGTTGGTTTTGTTATCAAGGGGAATAAACCCAAACTATACACTGAATTCACAAAATCACTTGTTCTTTGGCAACTGGAGCTTTCTATATAAATGTTAAAGTCTCCACACATAAAAAGCGTTTTGTTTTTGATTTGATGGAATAATTCTATTATTTTATCTGTAAATTTCACAACGCAAGAGTCTGGTGCTCCTGTATACACAACTGATTAGAATATTCTTAAATGTTTCATGTACAATTTCTATGACATCATCTATAATTGTCATTTCTTCTACAATTGTACATGTCAGATCTGTTTTTGTGTACAAAGCAATACCTCCGCCTTTTTTTATCTCTTCTGTTTACAAAATACAGCTCATATCCCTCCATTTGAACATCAGCCATGAGGTCATCTTTAAGCCAAGATTCTGTGATTGCAATAATGCTGAATCTATTTTAAAACTGATTTAAATAATCTTTTATTTTTGACATTTTACAATACAAGCTTCGGCTGTTTATATGTATAAGTGACAGGGTATCTTCTGTAATTTTTCACTATTTAACTGTTCTTCCATATAATACTCACAACCAATTGTTTTTAAGTCAAATATACTTTCATCAATGTTGGTGTCTGTCATATATTTTATCATCAGTTTCCATGTTTGATCTGATTTTTGTTGGTCAAATTACCAACTGGTGTCATACTTAATTGTCTATTCAGGTCTGTATTTTGTAAGGTCCTCCATGTTTTTGATTTGTATACCATTTGTTCCTTCTTTCACTCTGATCCACACCCTACAGTTCCAGACCAATGTAGCAACAATGTGTTTCTGTTTTCTTAGTAGTCTTGCTTCCCTAGCAATATCTGCATTTTTTTTCGTTAGATGCTCATTTATATAGACACTTGTTCCATTCAGAATCTTTGCCTGTCTTAATAATTCATTTTTGTATTTTCTGCTTGTAAATCATATAATAATGGTAGATAGTTTATTTTTACTATCTTTGGTTGGAATAGTATGACAGTCTGATATAGTGTCTTGATAGTTAGCTTTATCAGCTAAATTTCATTAGCGTTGGCAAGCTAACTAGCTTGCTAACACTTTCGTTTTTATTTTTTTATTTTTATTCTATTTTAGCATCGTTGTCGTGCGTTCGCTGTTGTCGTGCGTTGCCTGTGCTGCTTCATGGCCTGTTTGGTGCCTTGATTGGGGCACTCCTTCTGCTGAATCACCTCTGGATTATTTGCACATTATTCACTTTGTGTGTTTTTGGGAATCCGCTAGCTTAGCGCAGCTACTAGCTCTTAGCCGGTTTAGCATGGCGGCTTCTCCTGTCTCTCCCGTACTTTTCTGCTCTGGGTGTGAAATGTTTAGTTATTCCTCTGCCTCCTTTAGCAGTAACGGTACTTGTAATAAGTGCAGCTTATTCGTAGCTTTGGAAGCCAGGCTGGGCGAATTGGAGGCTCGGCTCCGCACCGTGGAAAATTCTACAGCTAGCCAGGCCCCTGTAGTCGGTGCGGACCAAGGTAGCTTAGCCGCCGTTAGTTCCCCCCTGGCAGATCCCGGGCAGTCGGGAAAGCAGGCTGACTGGGTGACTGTGAGGAGGAAGCGTAGCCCTAAACAGAAGCCCCGTGTACACCGTCAACCCGTTCACATCTCTAACCGTTTTTCCCCACTCGACGATACACTCGCCGAGGATCAAACTCTGGTTATTGGCGACTCTGTTTTGAGAAATGTGAAGTTAGCGACACCAGCAACCATTGTCAATTGTCTTCCGGGGGCCAGAGCAGGCGACATCGAAGGACATTTGAAATTGCTGGCTAAGGCTAAGCGTAAATTTGGTAAGATTGTAATTCACGTCGGCAGTAATGACACTCGGTTACGCCAATCGGAGGTCACTAAAATTAACATTAAATCGGTGTGTAACTTTGCAAAAACAATGTCGGACTCTGTTGTTTTCTCTGGGCCCCTCCCCAATCAGACCGGGAGTGACATGTTTAGCCGCATGTTCTCCTTGAATTGCTGGCTGTCTGAGTGGTGTCCAAAAAATGAGGTGGGCTTCATTGATAATTGGCAAAGCTTCTGGGGAAAACCTGGTCTTGTTAGGAGAGACGGCATCCATCCCACTTTAGAGGGAGCAGCTCTCATTTCTAGAAATCTGGCCAATTTTTTTGGATCCTCCAAACTGTGACTGTCTAGCGTTGGGACCAGGAGGCAGAGTTCTGGTCTTATACACCTCTCTGCAGCTTCTCTCCCCCTGCCATCCCCTCATTACCCCATCCCCGTAGAGACGGTGCCTGCTCCCAGACCACCAATAACCAGCAAAAATCTATTTAAGCATAAAAATTCAAAAAGAAAAAATAATATAGCACCTTCAACTGCACCACAGACTAAAACAGTTAAATGTGGTCTATTAAACATTAGGTCTCTCTCTTCTAAGTCCCTGTTGGTAAATGATATAATAATTGATCAACGTATTGATTTATTCTGCCTTACAGAAACCTGGTTACAGCAGGATGAATATGTTAGTTTAAATGAGTCAACACCCCCGAGTCACACTAACTGTCAGAATGCTCGTAGCACGGGCCGGGGCGGAGGATTGGCAGCAATCTTCCATTCCAGCTTATTAAGTAATCAAAAACCTAGACAGAGCTTTAATTCATTTGAAAGCTTGTCTCTTAGTCTTGTCCATCCAAATTGGAAGTCCCAAAAACCAGTTTTATTTGTTATTATCTATCGTCCACCTGGTCGTTACTGTGAGTTTCTCTGTGAATTTTCAGACCTTTTGTCTGACTTAGTGCTTAGCTCAGATAAGATAATTATAGTGGGCGATTTTAACATCCACACAGATGCTGAGAATGACAGCCTCAACACTGCATTTAATCTATTATTAGACTCTATCGGCTTTGCTCAAAAAGTAAATGAGTCCACCCACCACTTTAATCATATTTTAGATCTTGTTCTGACTTATGGTATGGAAATAGAAGACTTAACAGTATTCCCTGAAAACTCCCTTCTGTCTGATCATTTTTTAATAACATTTACATTTACCCTGTTGGACTACCCTGCAGTGGGGAATAAGTTTCATTACACTAGAAGTCTTTCAGAAAGCACTGTAACTAGGTTTAAGGATATGATTCCTTCTTTATGTTCTCTAATGTCATATACTAACACAGAGCAGAGTAGCTACCTAAACTCTGTAAGGGAGTTAGAGTATCTCGTCAATAGTTTTACATCCTCATTGAAGACAACTTTGGATGCTGTAGCTCCTCTGAAAAAGAGAGCTTTAAATCAGAAGTGTCTGACTCCGTGGTATAACTCACAAACTCGTAGCTTAAAGCAGATAACCCGTAAGTTGGAGAGGAAATGGCGTCTCACTAATTTAGAAGATCTTCACTTAGCCTGGAAAAAGAGTTTGTTGCTCTATAAAAAAGCCCTCCGTAAAGCTAGGACATCTTTCTACTCATCACTAATTGAAGAAAATAAGAACAACCCCAGGTTTCTTTTCAGCACTGTAGCCAGGCTGACAAAGAGTCAGAGCTCTATTGAGCTGAGTATTCCATTAACTTTAACTAGTAATGACTTCATGACTTTCTTTGCTAACAAAATTTTGACTATTAGAGAAAAAATTACTCATAACCATCCCAAAGATGTATCGTTATCTTTGGCTGCTTTCAGTGATGCCGGTATTTGGTTAGACTCTTTCTCTCCGATTGTTCTGTCTGAGTTATTTTCATTAGTTACTTCATCCAAACCATCAACATGTTTATTAGACCCCATTCCTGCCAGGCTGCTCAAGGAAGTCCTACCATTATTTAATGCTTCAATCTTAAATATGATCAATCTATCTTTGTTAGTTGGTTATGTACCACAGGCCTTTAAGGTGGCAGTAATTAAACCATTACTTAAAAAGCCATCACTTGACCCAGCTATCTTAGCTAATTATAGGCCAATCTCCAACCTTCCTTTTCTCTCAAAGATTCTTGAGAGGGTAGTTGTAAAACAGCTAACTGATCACCTGCAGAGGAATGGTCTATTTGAAGAGTTTCAGTCAGGTTTTAGAATTCATCATAGTACAGAAACAGCATTAGTGAAGGTTACAAATGATCTTCTTATGGCTTCGGACAGCGGACTTATCTCTGTGCTTGTTCTGTTGGACCTCAGTGCTGCTTTTGATACTGTTGACCATAAAATTTTATTACAGAGATTAGAGCATGTCATAGGTAGTATTAAAGGCACTGCGCTGCGGTGGTTTGAATCATATTTGTCTAATAGATTGCAGTTTGTTCATGTAAATGGGGAATCTTCTTCACAGACTAAAGTTAACTATGGAGTTCCACAAGGTTCTGTGCTAGGACCAATTTTATTCACTTTATACATGCTTCCTTTAGGCAGTATTATTAGACGGTATTGCTTAAATTTTCATTGTTACGCAGATGATACCCAGCTTTATCTATCCATGAAGCCAGAGGATACACACCAATTAGCTAAACTGCAGGATTGTCTTACAGACATAAAGACATGGATGACCTCTAATTTCCTGCTTTTAAACTCAGATAAAACTGAAGTTATTGTACTTGGCCCCACAAATCTTAGAAGCATGGTGTCTAACCAGATCGTTACTCTGGATGGCATTTCCCTGACCTCTAGTAATACTGTGAGAAATCTTGGAGTCATTTTTGATCAGGATATGTCATTCAAAGCGCATATTAAACAAATATGTAGGACTGCCTTTTTGCATTTACGCAATATCTCTAAAATCAGAAAGGTCTTGTCTCAGAGTGATGCTGAAAAACTAATTCATGCATTTATTTCCTCTAGGCTGGACTATTGTAATTCATTATTATCAGGTTGTCCTAAAAGTTCCCTAAAAATCCTTCAGTTGGTTCAGAATGCTGCAGCTAGAGTACTGACGGGGACTAGCAGGAGAGAGCATATCTCACCCGTGTTGGCCTCTCTTCATTGGCTTCCTGTTAATTCTAGAATAGAATTTAAAATTCTTCTTCTTACTTATAAGGTTTTGAATAATCAGGTCCCATCTTATCTTAGGGACCTCGTAGTACCATATTACCCCATTAGAGCGCTTCGCTCTCAGACTGCGGGCTTACTTGTAGTTCCTAGGGTTTGTAAGAGTAGAATGGGAGGCAGAGCCTTCAGCTTTCAGGCTCCTCTCCTGTGGAACCAGCTCCCAATTCAGATCAGGGAGACAGACACCCTCTCTACTTTTAAGATTAGGCTTAAAACTTTCCTTTTCGCTAAGGCTTATAGTTAGGGCTGGATCAGGTGACCCTGGACCATCCCTTGGTTATGTTGCTTTAGACGTAGACTGTGGGGGGGTTCCCATGATGCACTGTTTCTTTCTCTTTTGCTCCGTATGCAACACTCTGCATTTAATCATTAGTGATGTAGCCGCCGCTAGCCTCGGTTGTAGCGGCCGACAGCCTCGGTTGTAGTGGTTGCCAGCCTCGGTTGTAGCCGCCGCCAGCCTCCGATGTAGCCGCCGCCAGCCTTGGATTTAGCCGCTGCTAGCCTCGGTTGTAGCGGCCGTTAGCCTCAGATGTAGTCCCCGTTAGCCTCTGTCAGCTCCTGTTTTGCCACTCTGCCTGGGCACCGGGTCCACCACACCAGTTTGTCGTGGAGACTCCGCATGTTCCGACACAAGGAGGCGGAGAAAAGTCAGCAACCGTGCTGCTCCGGTTTGTGCACAAGCTGAACCCCTCGTCCAAGCCAAGTTCAACACTCACAGCTGAACATGAATGACTGCAGCTCCTGCAGATTCATAGTTTATTAGAGACTATCATAGTACAAAACATTTAGCTGACTGAAATAACATAAACGTTATTGTTGATTAATAGTTTATTAGAGACTATCAAATCAATTTTATTTATATAGCGCCAAATCACAACAAACAGTTGCTCCAAGGCATAGCGCCTTGGGGCAACTGGGGTAGCTGAATGTTTTGTACTATGATAGGACTCTTTTAAGATTAGGCTTAAAACTTTCCTTTTTGCTAAAGCTTATAGTTAGGGCTGGATCAGGTGACCTTGAACCAACCCTTAGTTATGCTGCTATAGATTTAGACTGCTGGGGGGTTCCCATGATGCACTGAGTGTTTCTTTCTCTTTTTGCTCTGTATGCACCACTCTGCATTTAATCATTAGTGATTTATCTCTGCTCTCTTCCACAGCATGTCTTTTTCCTGATTCTCTCCCCTCAGCCCCAACCAGTCCCAGCAGAAGACTGCCCCTCCCTGAGCCTGGTTCTGCTGGAGGTTTCTTCCTGTTAAAAGGGAGTTTTTCCTTCCCACTGTCGCCAAGTGCTTGCTCACAGGGGGTCGTTTTGACCATTGGGGTTTTTCTGTAATTATTGTATGGCTTTTGCCTTACAATAGTACAAAACATTCAGCTGCCTGAAATAACATAAATATTATTGTTGATTTATAGTTTATTAGAGACAGTCATAGTACAAAATATTTAGCTGCCTGAAATAACACAAACATTATTGTTGATTAATAGTTTATTAGAGACTATCATTGTACAAAACATTCAGCTGACTGAAATAACAGAAACATTATTGTTGATTTATAGTTTGCTAGAGACGATCGCAGCACAAAACATTCAGCTGACTGAAATAACAAACATTATTGTTGATTAATAGTTTATTAGAGAAAATCATAGTACAAAACATTCAGCTGATTGAAATAACATAAACGTTATTGTTGATTAATAGTTTATTAGAGAGTATCATAGTACAAAACACTCAACTGCCTGAAATAACAAATATATTATTGTTGATTTATAGTTTATTAGAGAGTGTCATAGTTCAAAACATTCAGCTGATTGAAATAACATAAACGTTAGTGTTGATTAATAGTTTATTAGAGACTATCATAGTTCAAAACACTCAACTGCCTGAAATAACAAATATATTATTGTTGATTTATAGTTTATTAGAGACTATCATAGTACAAAACATTCAGCTGACTGAAATAACATAAACATTATTGTTGATTAATAGTTTATTAGAGACTATCATAGTTCAAAACACTCAACTGCCTGAAATAACAAATATATTATTGTTGATTTATAGTTTATTAGAGACTATCATAGTACAAAACATTCAGCTGACTGAAATAACATAAACATTATTGTTGATTAATAGTTTATTAGAGACTATCATAGTTCAAAACACTCAACTGCCTGAAATAACAAATATATTATTGTTGATTTATAGTTTATTAGAGACTATCATAGTACAAAACATTCAGCTGACTGAAATAACATAAACATTATTGTTGATTAATAGTTTATTAGAGACTATCATAGTTCAAAACATTCAGCTGCCTGAAATAACATAAACATTATTGTTGATTAATAGTTTATTAGAGACTATCATAGTTCAAAACACTCAACTGCCTGAAATAACAAATATATTATTGTTGATTTATAGTTTATTAGAGACTATCATTGTACAAAACATTCAGCTGACTGAAATAACATAAACATTATTGTTGATTAATAGTTTATGAGAGACTATCATAGTTCAAAACATTCAGCTGCCTGAAATAACATCAATATTTTTGTTGATTAATAGTTTATTAAATCAAATCAAATCAAATCAATTTTATTTATATAGCGCCAAATCACAACAAACAGTTGCCCCAAGGCGCTTTATATTGTAAGGCAAGGCCACACAATAATTACGGAAAAACCCCAACGGTCAAAACGACCCCCTGTGAGCAAGCACTTGGCAACAGTGGGAAGGAAAAACTCCCTTTTAACAGGAAGAAACCTCCAGCAGAACCAGGCTCAGGGAGGGGCAGTCTTCTGCTGGGACTGGTTGGGGCTGAGGGAGAGAACCAGGAAAAAGACATGCTGTGGAGGGGAGCAGAGATCGATCACTAATGATTAAATGCAGAGTGGTGCATACAGAACAAAATGAGAAGACTATTAGAGACTATCATAGTACAAAATATTCAGCTGCCTGAAATAACAGAAAAATTATTGTTGATTTATAGTTTGCTAGAGACGATCACAGTACAAAACATTCAGCTGACTGAAATAACATAAACATTATTGTTGATTAATAGTTTATTAGAGACAGTCATAGTACAAAACATTCAGCTGACTGAAATAACATAAACGTTATTGTTGATTAATAGTTTATTAGACTATCATAGTTCAAAACATTCAGCTGCCTGAAATAACATAAACATTATTGTTGATTAATAGTTTATTAGAGACAGTCATAGTTCAAAACATTCAGCTGACTGAAATAACATAAACGTTATTGTTGATTAATAGTTTATTAGAGACAGTCATAGTACAAAACATTCAGCTGACTGCAATAACATAAACGTTATTGTTGATTAATAGTTTATTAGACTATCATAGTTCAAAACATTCAGCTGCCTGAAATAACATAAACATTATTGTTGATTAATAGTTTATTAGAGACAGTCATAGTTCAAAACATTCAGCTGACTGAAATAACATAAACGTTATTGTTGATTAATAGTTTATTAGACTATCATAGTTCAAAACATTCAGCTGCCTGAAATAACATAAACATTATTGTTGATTAATAGTTTATTAGAGACAGTCATAGTTCAAAACATTCAGCTGACTGAAATAACATAAACGTTATTGTTGATTAATAGTTTATTAGACTATCATAGTTCAAAACATTCAGCTGACTGAAATAACATAAATGTTATTGTTGATTAATAGTTTATTAGACTATCATAGTTCAAAACATTCAGCTGCCTGAAATAACATAAACATTATTGTTGATTAATAGTTTATTAGAGACTATCACAGTTCAACAACATTCAACTGACTGAAATAACATAAATATTATTGTTGATTTATAGTTTATTAGACTATCACAGTTCAACAACATTCAACTGACTGAAATAACATAAATATTATTGATTTATAGTTTATTAGAGACTATAACAGAAACATTATTGTTGATTAATAGTTTATTAGAGACAGTCATAGTTCAAAACATTCAGCTGACTGAAATAACATAAACGTTATTGTTGATTAATAGTTTATTAGAGACAGTCATAGTACAAAACATTCAGCTGACTGAAATAACATAAACGTTATTGTTGATTAATAGTTTATTAGACTATCATAGTTCAAAACATTCAGCTGCCTGAAATAACATAAACATTATTGTTGATTAATAGTTTATTAGAGACAGTCATAGTTCAAAACATTCAGCTGACTGAAATAACATAAACGTTATTGTTGATTAATAGTTTATTAGACTATCATAGTTCAAAACATTCAGCTGCCTGAAATAACATAAACATTATTGTTGATTAATAGTTTATTAGAGACAGTCATAGTTCAAAACATTCAGCTGACTGAAATAACATAAATGTTATTGTTGATTAATAGTTTATTAGAGACAGTCATAGTTCAAAACATTCAGCTGACTGAAATAACATAAATGTTATTGTTGATTAATAGTTTATTAGAGACAGTCATAGTTCAAAACATTCAGCTGACTGAAATAACATAAACGTTATTGTTGATTAATAGTTTATTAGAGACAGTCATAGTTCAAAACATTCAGCTGACTGAAATAACATAAATGTTATTGTTGATTAATAGTTTATTAGAGACAGTCATAGTTCAAAACATTCAGCTGACTGAAATAACATAAATGTTATTGTTGATTAATAGTTTATTAGACTATCATAGTTCAAAACATTCAGCTGCCTGAAATAACATAAACATTATTGTTGATTAATAGTTTATTAGAGACTATCACAGTTCAACAACATTCAACTGACTGAAATAACATAAATATTATTGTTGATTTATAGTTTATTAGACTATCACAGTTCAACAACATTCAACTGACTGAAATAACATAAATATTATTGTTGATTTATAGTTTATTAGACTATCACAGTTCAACAACATTCAGCTGCCTGAAATAACATAAACATTATTGTTGATTAATAGTTTATTAGAGACAGTCATAGTTCAAAACATTCAGCTGACTGAAATAACATAAATGTTATTGTTGATTAATAGTTTATTAGAGACAGTCATAGTTCAAAACATTCAGCTGACTGAAATAACATAAATGTTATTGTTGATTAATAGTTTATTAGAGACAGTCATAGTTCAAAACATTCAGCTGACTGAAATAACATAAACGTTATTGTTGATTAATAGTTTATTAGAGACAGTCATAGTTCAAAACATTCAGCTGACTGAAATAACATAAATGTTATTGTTGATTAATAGTTTATTAGAGACAGTCATAGTTCAAAACATTCAGCTGACTGAAATAACATAAATGTTATTGTTGATTAATAGTTTATTAGACTATCATAGTTCAAAACATTCAGCTGCCTGAAATAACATAAACATTATTGTTGATTAATAGTTTATTAGAGACTATCACAGTTCAACAACATTCAACTGACTGAAATAACATAAATATTATTGATTTATAGTTTATTAGAGACTATAACAGAAACATTATTGTTGATTTGTAGTTTATTAGCGACTATCACAGTTCAACAACATTCAGCTGACTGAAATAACATTATTATTGATTAATAGTTCATTCAAGGCTGTTGTACATTGTTTTCTGAAAACATTCCAGTGAAAGCAGGAAACACAGCAGAAACATCAGCAGCTTTATGACTGAAGAGGAAAGGCTGCTAAGCCCCGCCCCCAAGAACAGTATTTCCAGGAATCCCCTTTTCTCATTTGTCAAGGGATTCCTGGGAAAACTGGACCCCAGGAGAGAGGAGACGAAATCATTCACTTCTGATTGTCACACATTCTCACTTCTTTTTCATTAAAATCACCTGCACCTTCCTTCCTTCCTTCCTTCCTTCCTTCCTTCCTTCCTTCCTTCCTTCCTTCCTTCCTTCCTTCCTTCCTTCCTTCCTTCCTTCCTTCCTTCCCCAGTTTTAGCAAATGTCTAAGATTCTACTGTAAAAATCAGTCAATCAATCAATAAATATGTAATTCAATTTACACTGTTTTTTACTGATTCTTTACTGTATCTTTGCACTAATTTACTTTAATGGTTGCTTTAGATATTGCGTTCAATGAAAGTGTAAAAAAACCATTAAAAGGTCCTGTGGACATTTTGCTTCAGACTAATAAATATAACGAAGA
Source organism: Thalassophryne amazonica (assembly GCF_902500255.1). Taxonomy (NCBI): domain Eukaryota; kingdom Metazoa; phylum Chordata; class Actinopteri; order Batrachoidiformes; family Batrachoididae; genus Thalassophryne; species Thalassophryne amazonica. Next base: position 195,421 of record NW_022986273.1, read on the forward strand.
AAAATATATGTAATAAAATTAGTATTTTTCCAAATTTACTGTATGTGATTTGTGACTTTTGATCGTTTAGCCATTGATTTAAGTTGAACTAATATTTTTAAAAACACTTTCTCATTAATTTAAATGTATTGCCAGTTGAGCATCCCTCAAATAATGCATATAACAAGATAAAGAATGTTATTCACCGGTATAAATCCCTGTTAAACAAAACAAAACAAAACAAAAAAAAAAAAACCCTTAAACGAACAAAATATACAGCACTGCCATAAAATAAAGACAGAAAAAGGTGTTGAATGATGACGGTGATGAATTGTGGTTGGAAGCTCTGCTGTTCCTCACAATCTCACCATCCTGTGCGTGGGGGGCATGGGCATCGTGGAATGTGGGTGTGTCCTCCGTCCCGAGCTACAGTGCTTCATCTCAGACTACCAAATGACCAGAGATGCAGCACTGCACCGTGGGCCGCAGGGCAGCAGTGCCGGTTCACTGGCAGCGAAAAAAAAAACCCCACACAAACATAGTGAGTGAGTGAAACCCAACAACCTGAAATTCATCAGTGAGATTCAGCAAGACAGTCTGAGTCCACATCAAGCCCTTTGTCAAACACAGCAGGATGCTGGAGGACTTTAAGTCGGGCTTTAGATCACAGAGACAATCAATCCACCTCAGACTGAACCTGGATGAGAATACGCTCTCAGTTCTTGTTCTTTTGATATCTGAATCAGCCCTAATCAATGGCCGTGAGAAATCAATCTGCATTTCTGACTTGTTTTACACTGGTTCATACATCAAAAGGAGAAGGTTCCATGTCAGTCTTGGATCTCACCTCACCAGGAAATATGTTAACAGCTATGGAGTTCCACAAGGACCTGCCTTGGGCTGCTAATGTTTTCACTGTACATGTTGCCACATGGTGACATCATCAGACTGTGTTTCCATAGTTACTGTGTTTCCACTCAAACATTATTACCTCCGCCAAGGAGGTTATGTTTTCGGTCGCATTTGTTTGTTTGTCTGTCTGTCAGCAGGATAACTCAAAACGTTTTGAATGGATTTTGATGAAATTTTGTGGAGTGGTTGGAAATGACAAGAGGAACAAGTGATTAAATTTTAGTGGTGATCCGGATCACCACTAAATGCCATAGACATGCTAACGTGTTAGCATGTCTATGGCATTTTCTATGTTAAAAGTTAGCATTAAGCAGTTGCAGCTGTCATCACGTTCGGGTGCATTTGTTTTCAAATTGTAATATTTCTTAAATTTATTTTTGTTTATATATTAATAATCTAATGATTATTATATACAATTTTAGAGAAAGAGACAAAAAGAAATAGATCACTGTGCCAAGGAGGGAATCTCTTTAGGGTCAGTGACCCTATGGCCTTGTTTAGAGAAATGTTTCATAAATGTTAAAAAAAATCATATATTTGCAGTTTAGTTGAATAATGAATTGAATTTTGTCTCTTATTTGTTTTTGTCTATAAGCACATGCAATATCAATATCAGTGCTCAGATGACAGTAGCTTCTGGGAAAGGTGCAAGTTGCAATAAACTGTGATGCCAAGCGCTAAGGATACATGCTATCCAGTCACAGCAGATGAAACTTTTTTACTACTGAGCAAACATCATCGTTAGACTTTTTTAGGTTCAGTGATTCCACGGCGTGCAGATGTTATGGCGTCAGTGACCCCATGGCCTTGGCGGAGGTTTGCACTCTCTGAGTGCTTCTAGTTTTCAGTTATAGATTCTGAAAAGGATACAAATTATTTATAAAACCCCCAACTGTACAATACAAGTTGAATTCATTAGCAAATATCCCTTTCCCACATGAATTTTGACTGTCAAATGATTAGTTACATTGGTTGGTTATCAGGTTTTGCCAGATTTTTAGATTTGATGGTTTTTTTTTTTTGGTTTGATGAATGTTCCTCTTACGTAAAGGTCACGCATGTACGGGGAGTGGAAACAGTTTTCTCAGATGTCCTAAAACCTTTGAAACATAGAAATGCAAGAAAGGGTAAACTTGATGTAAAATCATCAATAATTGGATTATTTCATCTTTTCATAAGCAAATCAGTAAAATATTTCTGAAAATGTCTTTTTATCTGCAAGTCATGTTAATCGGTTAACCGGTTATAAGATGTAAAGTCTGACGCACTAATATTTTTGTTTTCATAAAAAAATAAATAAATAAAACAGAAGCATCACTGGGTATCTTTTCTTCCCTTTGCCCACACACACAATTGGGGACTTATGGCTTCAACTTTTAGTGTGAGACAGGTTGAAAATGGCTCCGGCCCCGAACAAATGTAACATCCGTCATGGTGGAATTGTCCAACTGTGTTCTGGCAATAAACATCTGGATGAGCAATAAGTTCTTCAAATTCAGTGAGCATAAATCACATTTTTTGGTGTTATTTTAGATTAAGATCTAAACTTCAGTGCACACATCAGCAAAGTGACACAAACAGAACCTTTCCCCTGTGACCACCCGCTGCAGGATTACGGGAGGTTCCCAGAACACTGCCGTCATCCTCTGAAGGTTTATCGGAGGTTCCCAGAACACTGCCGTCACCCGCTGTAGGGTTACCAGAGGTTCCCAGAACACTGCCGTCACCTGCTGCAGTATTACCAGAGGTTCCCAGAACACTGCGGCCACCCGCTGTAGGATTACCGGAGGTTCCCAGAACATTAAGGTCACCTGCAGCAGGATTACCGGAGGTTCCCAGAACACTGCCCTCACCTGCTGCAGGATTACCGGAGGTTCCCAGAACACTGCGGCCACCCGCTGTAGGATTACCGGAGGTTCCCAGAACATTAAGGTCACCTGCAGCAGGATTACCGGAGGTTCCCAGAACACTGCCCTCACCTGCTGCAGGATTACCGGAGGTTCCCAGAACACTGCGGCCACCCGCTGTAGGATTACCGGAGGTTCCCAGAACATTAAGGTCACCTGCAGCAGGATTACTGGAGGTTCCCAGAACACTGCCATCACCTGCAGCAGGATTACCTGAGGTTCTCAGAACACTGCCATCACCTTCTGCAGGATTACCAGAGGTTCCCAGAACACTGTGGCCACCTGCTGTAGGATTACCGGAGGTTCCCAGAACATTACGGTCACCTGCTGCAGGATTAGTGATGGTTCCCAGAACACTGCGGCCACCCACTGCAGCTTTACCGGAGGTTCCCAGAACATTAAGGTCACCTGCTGCAGGATTAATGGAGGTTCCCAGAACACTGCCGTCACCCGCTGCAGGTTGACCGGAGGTTCCCATTTTGACAATACTCACTTTATAGTCACCCTTTCTTGACTTCAATGAACATAAATACTTGTTTTATAAAAAAAAATAAGTAAAAACATCTTTCTTGACCTCATATTTAACTGTTGACAGCACTGTAACAGTAAAATTTACACTTTCTAATCTACATTGTTTATAAATGTAACTATTAATTTTCAATTTCAATTTATTTTCATTTATATAGTGCCAAATCACAACAAAGTTGCCTCAAGACGCTTCACACAAGTAAAGGTCTAACATTACCAACCCCAAGAGCAAGCACATAGGCGACAGTGGTAAGAAAAAACTCACTTTGTAACATTTTTCCGGCACCTCTTGATTTTGACCCCCGTGTTCCGGGACTTATATGGGCTGATCCGGCACCTCTCATGAATAATAATAAAAAAAATTATATGAAAACCATTTTAAAATGTATAAAATAAATTGATACATTTTATTTAAATAACAAATCTTCATAAGTTCATGTCGTTTATTAAAACTCAACGTTATTTGAGTCGGAGATTTGTTGCTTGGCATACAAACCACGCCCCAACAGGAACAAAACGGAAACTAGAAAATTCACACGTGAGGAGCAACGAATGGTGTTTCATTTCCAAAAAAAAAAAACACGTCTAAACAGATGAATTTGATGTCCTTTTTTAAGAAAAAGAAAGAGGGAGATGCCTCAAAATGACTTAAAGCAACCGGCGATGGGGGCAGCAGCATCGCTCACCAACAGGCCAGTGCCTTAGCATCTAGCCTGGAGCAAGGAACAAGCAAGCTGGACCAAGAGGTGGGAACAGGGACAGCTAGCTTGGAATGTTCAGGGGGGAGAGGAGAGCACGGAGAGCGGAGAAGGAGTGTGGGACTTGCAGCGAGAGGTCAGGGATGGGATGCACAACTGTTTGGACAGCAGATCAGTTCTGGTGATGTGGAGTATTTTGAACAACTAAATGGTGAGCATACTTTGCATTCGTAGGCCGCCATGCCAATCCTTAAATAAAAATGGAAGATTTGTGTAACCTTTTGTAAGCTCTGATTTTTTAAAAATGTTTTATACGTAGACCTGTAAAGTCCCTCCTGGTGCGGACAGTTGCATGTGCCCTTCATAGTATAACCTAAATATTGGTTAATTGTTGTCATAATAGCATTTATAAAAATCAAATCAAATCAATTTAATTTATATAGCGCCAAATCACAACAAACAGTTGCCCCAAGGCGCTTTAGATTGTAAGGCAAAAACCATAGGGATGTTGTCTGAAATTGAGGCTTTTAAGTGCCACAGCTCTAGAAGTGGCCATTCACATGTTGTTTTTCTGTGCGTTCCGGGACCTGTGTCCATCTCGTCATCGCCGTGCTGTCATATATACTTTGCGTTCCAGTACCTAATGATTTACAAATTAAGCACTGGTATTAGTAGTAGTAATAGTATGAAAAAATGTCATCAAAAGTGGTCCTTTTATCTAGGGCTGTTGTGTGGAGCCATGCCCACCCACCCCTCCACCCCCTGTACACGTTCCTTTCCCACATGGATTCGCCCCTGGTTTGCTGTTTGAGCAGGAAGAATGGATAAACTTTATTTATGCAGAAAACATGACTAGATTGACAGGTAAAGTTTTTTATTAGTGTTTTTACGTCATGTCGTCCTCAGAAAGAGACTTCAACTCGGAGCTGCTGCACAGTGGATGCGGCTCTGTGCAGCTCAGCTCACCCCCCCCCCACATCTAGTCGGGACACCTGTTGTAAAGCTGCGATCAAACCACAATACAAAAATAATAGTAACGCAATAGTGACTCAGAGAAGTAACTTTAATCTGATTACTGATTTGTAAAGATTAACGCGTTAGTCGTTACTGAAAAAAAAGTGGTCAGATTAGAGTAACACATTACTAAGTGACGCGTTACCGGCATCGCTGGCCGTCACCCGCTGCAGGTTTACCAGAGGTTCACAGAACACTGTCAGCAACAGAAGCATTTCAGGGTTTTGGACTTTATGCTGATGCTGAAACATTTCCTGTAAATGCTGTCAGAGACTCTTCCACAGCATCAACACTCTAAACCAGTGATTCTCAACCGGGGTGCCGCGGCACCCTAGGGTGCCGTGATCGATCGTCAGGGGTGCCGTGGGTATTTTTCATATTCGCGATTATTTTTCATATTCGCGATTACCGTGAATTATTTATTTTATCCACAAAGCATAAAACGACTCAGAATCTGACGTCATTGTGCTGCAGTCTCGCTCTCGTCTTAAGGCGGGACAATAACAAGGAGGCTGACGGCCGATTAAAACAGTGCCATCTCCTTCAAAAGCCGTCTAAAATGCGGAGCTGTCGGTGTGTGTGTCTGTGCCTGTGTGTGCACGCGCGCGGAGTTAACAGGCTGCAGACTGCGAGGGAGGGGAGGGGGTGAGTGAGGGAGGGGGTGGGTGAGGGAGGGGAGGGGGTGAGTGAGGGAGGGGGTGGGTGAGGGAGGGGAGGGGGTGGGTTGAGGGAGGGGAGGGGAGGGGGTGGGTGAGGGAGGGGAGGGGGTGGGTGAGGGAGGGGAGGGGGTGGGTGAGTGAGGGAGGGGGTGGGTGAGGGAGGGGAGGGGGTGGGTGAGGGAGGGGAGGGGGTGGGTGAGGGAGGGGAGGGGAGGGGGTGGGTGAGTGAGGGAGGGGGTGGGTGAGGGAGGGGGTGGGTGAGGGAGGGGAGGGGGTGGGTGAGGGAGGGGAGGGGGTGAGTGAGGGAGGGGGTGGGTGAGGGAGGGGAGGGGGTGGGTGAGGGAGATTCCTGAATGCAGACACGTTCAGTGCGCAGCGAGCGCGGAGCAGAGAGGATTTTAAATGGAGTGAACATGTTAACAAAACGAACACGTGAAGCTTTTACTTCTCTCTGAACTTTCTCTAAAGGTGTGATTCTGCCGTTACCGTCCTGTTCACACCATGTGCGCGTCGTATGCTGAATTTATGAGATCATGAGATGAAATAAACGGTCAAATATCTTTAAAAACATATTTAAAAAATGAGAATATATGAATGAACTGAGATACACACACACAAAAAAAAATGTTCAGACGCACAGATCACAAAAAGCAGGTGAGAACTCTGAACTTTAACAGCTGTTATTTTCCAAATGTATTTATTTGTTCAGTCTTGAGCTTAATGTAGTGTTTAATCACAAAACGTGACTGATGAGGAGAAACAATTTCAGAAATGCAACAGAAACAACCACAAATCAGAAAAAGTTGGGACTGTATGTAAAATGAAAATAAAAATAAAAATGTTGCACCATTCCCAGTTTCTCCACTTACAGAAGCCAAACATTCTTCCAGAGTTGTGTAATTATACTACAATAGTAGAATATAAAGAAGGGGAAAAAAAGAAAAAAAAAATAGACAATATATTCGTCAATCGCAATTATTTGTCTGACAATTAATCGTCTCCAGAAATTTCTAATCGTGACAGCCCTACTTGAGATCAGAGCGCAAAATGCTTGAGGATTTTCGAAATGCGATGTTTTCTGTATCGATTTTCTATTGCGATAATTGGGTTTTGCGCAAAACCAGAGGTAATAGCATTATAATATTATTTTAGTTGGTGGTGTGCCGCAGGATTTTGTAAATATAAAAAGGGTGCCGCGACTCAAAAAAGGTTGAAAAACACTGCTCTAAACGACATGTTCTCCTTCATGAGTGTTTGGTTCTACAGCTGCATGGTCACACTCACACATCTCAGCGCCTGTGGGAAACTTTGCCCATATAAGGTGTCAGCTGGTCTCTTATTTTTAGGATCATGGAAAAATCAGACGGCTGCTTGGATAAACATTCCCTCTCCGGGCCGATGGCTCCCAGTGATAGTCTGTCATCTGTCAAACCTCCTCCCCCACCTCCACACACATTCCCTTTTCCAGTCACAAACTCACTATCTCAGGCGCTGCGTCTCTCCAGCTCCAACAAGTCCATATTAAGAAGAAAGACAGGCTGGTGTCACAGAACCAGAACCACGTGCTCCAGTCCAGGCTCAGCCCAGACCTGCTGCATCAGGGCTGCGAAAAGAGAAATTAGTCTGAGTCACAGTCCATCTAAATCCACCAAACATCTCCAGACGTCCACCAAAAACCAAATCAGCAGGAAGTAGAAAGTTTAATCTGTTTTTATCTCCACTTCCTGCCTGGACCTGCCCCACACGGACCCTTACCCAGGACTCCAACCAACGTTCATGATGCATTTCATAAGGCCACAGTTTAGTGCACGTGAAGCTACAGCTGTGCACGTGAGACTGTGAGAATCTTCTACAATCTGTATATTTGCAGCAGCCAGAAGTGACAGGGGCTTCTTCTTCTGCTGCATCTTCTGCTTCAAACTTCAGTCTGACACCATTCAGACGTACAGTACATCACTGCTGTGACCAATCAGAGGTCAGCAGATGATAGACTTTACAGATGAAAAAAAGAAGACATGGCAAATATTTTTCTTTCTACCACTGGCAATGTTGAGGTATGAACTGAGCCAGTGATGTCACAAAGGCAACACAGTGGTAATGGAGTGATATTACAGTCATACTGTAGTGGTAGCACAGTTGTAGTCCAGGGTTAGTACAGTGGTAATGCAATGATATTACAGTCGTATCTGTAGTACAATGGAATTCCACATTTATGGAGTTCCACAAGGTTCTGTGCTAGGACCAATTTTATTCACTTTATACATGCTTCCCTTAGGCAGTATTATTAGACGGTATTGCTTAAATTTTCATTGTTACGCAGATGATACCCAGCTTTATCTATCCATGAAGCCAGAGGACACACACCAATTAGCTAAACTGCAGGATTGTCTTACAGACATAAAGACATGGATGACCTCTAATTTCCTGCTTTTAAACTCAGATAAAACTGAAGTTATTGTACTTGGCCCCACAAATCTTAGAAACATGGTGTCTAACCAGATCCTTACTATGGATGGCATTACCCTGACCTCTAGTAATACTGTGAGAAATCTTGGAGTCATTTTTGATCAGGATATGTCATTCAAAGCGCATATTAAACAAATATGTAGGACTGCTTTTTTGCATTTACGCAATATCTCTAAAATCAGAAAGGTCTTGTCTCAGAGTGATGCTGAAAAACTAATTCATGCATTTATTTCCTCTAGGCTGGACTATTGTAATTCATTATTATCAGGTTGTCCTAAAAGTTCCCTAAAAAGCCTTCAGTTAATTCAAAATGCTGCAGCTAGAGTACTGACGGGGACTAGAAGGAGAGAGCATATCTCACCCATATTGGCCTCTCTTCATTGGCTTCCTGTTAATTCTAGAATAGAATTTAAAATTCTTCTTCTTACTTATAAGGTTTTGAATAATCAGGTCCCATCTTATCTTAGGGACCTCGTAGTACCATATCACCCCAATAGAGCGCTTCGCTCTCAGACTGCAGGCTTACTTGTAGTTCCTAGGGTTTGTAAGAGTAGAATGGGAGGCAGAGCCTTCAGCTTTCAGGCTCCTCTCCTGTGGAACCAGCTCCCAATTCAGATCAGGGAGACAGACACCCTCTCTACTTTTAAGATTAGGCTTAAAACTTTCCTTTTTGCTAAAGCTTATAGTTAGGGCTGGATCGGGTGACCCTGAACCATCCCTTAGTTATGCTGCTATAGACGTAGACTGCTGGGGGGTTCCCATGATGCACTGTTTCTTTCTCTTTTTGCTCTGTATGCACCACTCTGCATTTAATCATTAGTGATCGATCTCTGCTCCCCTCCACAGCATGTCTTTTTCCTGGTTCTCTCCCTCAGCCCCAACCAGTCCCAGCAGAGGACTGCCCCTCCCTGGGCCTGGTTCTGCTGGAGGTTTCTTCCTGTTAAAAGGGAGTTTTTCCTTCCCACTGTAGCCAAGTGCTTGCTCACAGGGGGTCGTTTTTGACCGTTGGGGTTTTACATAATTATTGTATGGCCTTGCCTTACAATATAAAGCGCCTTGGGGCAACTGTTTGTTGTGATTTGGCGCTATATAAAAAAATTGATTGATTGATTGATTGAATTCCAGGGTTAGCACAGTGGTAATGGAGTTACCACTGGTATTGCACCGGTAGTACAGTTGTAGTCCAGGGGTAGTACAGTGGTAATGCAGTGATATGTGAGTCATATCGGTAGTACAGTGATATTCCAGGATACGTACAGTGGCAATGCAGTGCTATTACAGTCGTATCATTAGTACAATGGAATTCCAGGGTTAGTACAGTGGTAATAGAGTGATAATACAGTCGTATCATGGTGGTAGTACAGTTGTATTCCAGGGTTAGTACAGTGGTAATGCAGTGATATTACAGTCATATCAGTAGTACAATGATATTCCAGGATACATACAGTGGTAATGCAGTGATATTACAGTAGTATTGGTAGTACAATTATATTCCAGGGTTAGTACAGTGGTAATGCCGTGATATTACAGTCGTATTGTAGTGGTAGTACAGTTGTATTCCAGGGTTAGTACAGTGGTAATGTAGTGATTTTACAGTTGTATCATAGCAGTAGTGCAATGGAATTCCAGGGTTAGCACAGTGGCAATGGAGTGATATTGCAGTCGTATCATGGCAGTAGTACAGTTGTGTTCCAGGGTTGGTACAGTGGTAATGCCGTGATATTACAGTTGTATTGTAGCAGTAGTACAGTTGTATTCAAGGGTTAGTACAGTGGTAATGCAGTGATTTTATAGATGTATCATAGCAGTAGTGCAATGGAATTCCAGGGTTAGCACAGTGGTAATGGAGTGATATTACAGTCGTATCATGGCGGTAGTACAGTTGTATTCCAGGGTTGGTACAGTGGTAATGCCGTGATATTACAGTCATATAGTAGCAGCATTACAATTGTATTCAAGGGTTAGTACAGTGGTAATGCAGTGATATTACAGTTGCATCGGTAGTACAATGATATTTCAGGATACGTACAGTGGTAATGCAGTGATATTACAGTCCTATCTGTAGTACAATGATATTCCAGGATACGTACAGTGGTAATGCAGTTATTTTACAGTTGTATCATAGCGGTAGTACAATGGAATTATAGGGTTAGTACAGTGGTAATGCTGTGATATTACAGTCATATCGCAACAGTATTACAGTTGTATTCAAGGGTTAGTACAGTGGTAATGCTGTGATATTACAGTCGTATCGGCAGTACAATGATATTCCAGGATACGTATAGTGGTAATGCAGTTATATTACAGTCATATCTGGACTACAATGATATTCCAGGTTATGTACAGTGGTAACGCCATGATATTACAGTTGTATCATAGCAGTATTACAGTTGTATTCAAGGGTTAGTACAACGATAATGCAGTGATATTACAGTCGTATCTGTATTAAAGTGATATTCCAGGGTTAGTACAGTGGTAACGCTGTGATATTACAGTCGTATCATAGCAGTATTACAGTTGTATTCAAGGGTTAGTACAATGGTAATGCAGTGATATTACATTCTTATCATAGAATCAGAATTAGAATCAAATTTATTGCCAAGTAAGTTTGCACATACATGGAATTTGATCTGGTGCGTAAACAGTAAGAAAAGAAAAGAAAAGAAAAGCACTTCTATAAGAAGTAAAAGAGCCAAATAGACAAACCTATATTCTATTTTAAATAAATGTAACGTAATGTAATGGATACTCACAGCAGTGGATGGAAATGAAATTATAGACATTGTGAATAATTGTAAATATAAAACATCTACCGATTTAAATGAAATTGATATGGTGGTGGTAAAACAGGTCATTGAATGGATTGTAGAACCATTAACATACATCTGTAACTTATCATTTCAAACTGGTAAATTTCCCAATCAAATGAAAATAGCTAAGGTTGTGCCGCTGTATAAGACTGGGGATAGACACCACTTCACAAATTATAGACCTGTTTCTTTGCTTCCACAATTTTCCAAATTATTAGAAAAGTTATTCAATAATAGATTAGACAAATTCATAAATAAACATAAATTACTTACTGATAGTCAATATGGATTCAGAGCACATAGTTCAACATCACTTGCATTAATAGAATCAGTTGAGGAGATTACAAACGCCATAGACCAAAAATTACATTCAGTTGGAATATTTATAGACCTTAAAAAGGCTTTTGATACAATTAATCATGACATATTAATCAATAAACTTGAACAGTATGGGATTAGGGGGTTGGTGTTGCACTGGGTGAGAAGCTACTTAAGTAACAGAAAACAGTTTGTGAAGTTGGGGGAATATACATCATCATGCTTGGACAATGCTTGTGGCGTCCCACAGGGGTCAGTATTGGGTCCAAAACTGTTTCTAATTTACATAAATGATATTGTCAATGTTTCCAAAATATTAAAATTAGTATTATTTGCAGATGACACAAGCATTTTTTGTTCAGGGGGGGATTTGCAGGAGTTACTGAGGAGGATCAGTATAGAAATGGGAAAATTGAAAATATGGTTTGACAGAAACAAATTATCATTAAACTTAAGTAAAACAAAATACATGTTATTTGGCTATTGTAATACAGACATACAGGTTCAGTTACAAGTCGAGGGGGTAGATATTGAAAGGGTACATGAAAATAAGTTTCTGGGGGTGATAATAGATGATAAGATAAACTGGAAGACTCATATAAAACATATACAAAGTAAACTGTCAAGAAGCATTTCAGTTCTAAACAAAGCGAAACATATTCTGGACCACAACTCACTCCGCATTCTTTACTGCTCACTGGTTTTACCATATTTACAGTACTGTGCAGAGGTATGGGGTAATACTTATAAAGGTACAACACAATGACTATCAGTAATGCAGAAAAGAGCTATAAGAATTGTTCATAATACTGGCTATAGAGATCATACAAATCCACTATTTTTACAATCCAAATTCTTAAAATTCACAGACTTGGTTCATTTTCAAACAGTACAAATTGTGTATAAAGCAATAAACAATTTACTTCCAGCAAATATTAAAAATATGTTTTTTAACAGATCAGGGGATTACAGTCTGAGGGGGAAATTTAATTTAAAGCATCAGTGGGCACGAACAACATTAAAAGGTTTCTGTATTTCTGTCTGTGGGGTGAGGATGTGGAACAGATTGGGAGTGGGGCTCAAGCAATGTCCAAGCATGAACCAGTTCAAACAGCGGTACAAAAATATGTTTTTTTCTGGGTATAGGGAGGAGGAAGGGTAATGAGGGTTAGGGTGTTTTTGTTTTTTGCTTCGGCTTGTAAATATATAGTATTTTGTATGTAAGTAGGTATGTGTAGGTGTATATTTATGTTTGTGTATATATATATGTGTATATATGTATATGTGTGTATATGTGTATGTATGTTGATGTGTGTATGTATATATATATGTGTATGTGTATGTATATGTGTATATATATATATATATATATTGATATCGGTTTAGGTGTGTAGGAATTTATGTGTATATGTGGCAAAGGGTATTACTGGTTGTGGGGAAGAAGGGGTAGGGATAAATAAGCTGATGCTTCACCCTACCCCTTTTCGGACATGTTGGGTACACAGTAGGAACTTTTTTGTTGTTGTCTTTACTGATCTATCTTGTAATTGTTGTTGTATCAAATGTTCGAAATAAACAGTTTTCATTCATTCATTCATTCATTCATTCATTCATTCATTCATAATGGGACCTTTTCCTTTCAGTGCAGGGATGAATAATCTGTCTTTATGGTAGTTGGGGGTGGTGCAGGGTAGGTGGGAGTGTCTGGTATTGTTTATGAGTCCAGTTGCGGATGGAATTTTTTTTGTGTGTGTGTGTGTGTGTCTTGAGGTTTTTGTCCTGATGGACCTCAGCCTCCTGCCAGGGGGGAGGGTGTTAACCCCCAAAACATGAATTTTTTTGGTGCGGGTGGGGGAGTCACTACAGCTGGTGACGTGGTGAGGTCTCACTTCTGGTGTGACACGCTTCGTCCCGCTGTGTGTGTCCCGCAACGGGGACAGTGACAATTGTGGAGTTTGAGTGGGGCGGTCCACCTGTCAAACAGTAACGTAGATGTCAAACACAGGGAGGACAGAAACCTCCGCTGGATACTCCGATGAAGTTAGAAAGATATTCACAGATTCGAAGTTCACGGCTCAATAAATCATTGTAGAAAAGCAAACAACACTAGTTTCTAACCTCAGGAAGGTAGACAATGAGCTACAACCTTATTTTATCCACATGAGCCATCCTCTGAGCTGGAAAAATAATACCGATCTGAACGAGCAGCTGACTGAGAAACAGAAGCTTAGGGACCGTCTACAAAGTGCAAAAATGAAAAGAGACACCAGAAAAATATTCAGTGAATTCAGGTGTGGTGTCACCAATTCACTGAACACACCAATGGTCACCTGCTGGTTATACTACAGCACTCAGTTTGGAAAAATGTCACTGTATACAGTGGTAATGCAGCATTATTACAGTCGTATCGTAGCGGTAGTACAGTTGTATTACAGGGCTAGTACAGTGGTAATGCAGTGATATTACAGTCCTATCGTAGCTGTAGTACAGTTGTATTACAGGGTTAGTACAGTGGTAAAGCAACATTATTACAGTTGTATCGTACCAGTAATACAGTTGGATTACAGGGTTACTATAGTGGTAATGCAGTGTCATTACAGTCGTATCGTACTGGTAATACAGTTGTACTACAGTGTTACTACAGTGGTAATGCAGTGATAATACAGTCGTATCGTGGAGGTAGTACAGTTGTAATACATGGTTAGTACAGTGGTAATGCAGCGTTATTACAGTCGTATCGTACCAGTAGCAGAGTTGTATTACAGGGTTAGTACAGTGGTAATGCAGCGTTATTACAGTCGTATCGTACCAGTAGCACAGTTGTATTACAGGGTTAGTACAGTGGTAATGCAGCGTTATTACAGTCGTATCGTACCAGTAGCAGAGTTGTATTACAGGGTTAGTTCAGTGGTAATGCAGCGTTATTACAGTCGTATCGTACCAGTAGCAGAGTTGTATTACAGGGTTAGTTCAGTGGTAATGCAGCGTTATTACAGTCGTATCGTACCAGTAGCACAGTTGGATTACAGGGTTAGTACAGTGGTAATGCAGCGTTACTACAGTCGTATCATAGCAGTAGGACAGTTGGATTACAGGGTTAGTACAGTGGTAATGCAGCGTTATTACAGTCGTATCGTACCAGTAGCACAGTTGTATTACAGGGTTAGTACAGTGGTAATGCAGCGTTATTACAGTCGTATCGTACCAGTAGCAGAGTTGTATTACAGGGTTAGTTCAGTGGTAATGCAGCGTTATTACAGTCGTATCGTACCAGTAGCACAGTTGGATTACAGGGTTAGTACAGTGGTAATGCAGCGTTATTACAGTCGTATCATAGCAGTAGGACAGTTGGATTACAGGGTTAGTACAGTGGTAATGCAGCGTTATTACAGTCGTATCGTACCAGTAGCACAGTTGGATTACAGGGTTAGTACAGTGGTAATGCAGCGTTATTACAGTCGTATCGTACCAGTAGCACAGTTGTATTACAGGGTTAGTACAGTGGTAATGCAGCGTTATTACAGTCGTATCGTACCAGTAGCACAGTTGTATTACAGGGTTAGTACAGTGGTAATGCAGCGTTATTACAGTCGTATCGTACCAGTAGCACAGTTGTATTACAGGGTTAGTACAGTGGTAATGCAGCGTTATTACAGTCGTATCATAGCAGTAGGACAGTTGGATTACAGGGTTAGTACAGTGGTAATGCAGCGTTATTACAGTCGTATCGTACCAGTAGCACAGTTGTATTACAGGGTTAGTACAGTGGTAATGCAGCATTATTACTGTCGTATTGTAGCAGTAGTACAGTTGGATTACTGGGTTAGTAATAGAACATTCAACTGGAACACTGTTTTTTTTTTAATGTTTAAAACATAAGCAACAAGAATATAAGACATTGAAGAATAATTCACAGAAGAAGAGGAGTTGTAAACGGTGATGTTTACCGTGAATTACATGACGTCATCTGCATGACGCTACTCTATGAAAAACATACAGTGACAGTCAACACGCAGCACTGAGGGCGGTTCAAGCAGGGGTCACAACCCCCCTCTTGGAGGTCACCTGTTGTGCATGTTTTCCATGTGTACCTACTCCAACCAGATGATTCGTTAAGTCTGACGTTTTGTGGCTCTTAATTGGCTGAGACACCTGATTTAGTGAATGAGCCATGGGCGGAGCAAAAAGAGCAATAAAACACGCAAAACAGGTGACCTTCAGGAGAGGGGTCGTGACCCTCACTTACTGTTGCTGTCATTTAGTTTACTACTACTACTACTACTACTAATAATAATCATGGCATTCTTTTAATAAAGAAAAATGTGCTGCTTGTGGATGTATGAAAATTTATGAATTGCCTAAGAGTTCTAATTCATCTGACCTCAGTAAAGCTGTTTAAATCTGTGCACGCTGCACATGTACACGCTGTGCGTTACACGTTTACTGAGTGAAACAAAGTACTTCCTGTGTGTTCAAACTGTGTGTGTGTGTGTGTGTGTGTGTGTGTGTGTGTGTGTGTGTGTGTGTGTGTGTGTGTGTGTGTGTGTGTGAATGCGTGCACTCTGTACATGTGCATGTTGTGGGTACGTGTTCCAGATGTTCCGTGTGGCACATGGATGGAGTGAAACAAAGTGCTTCCTGTGTGTGCAGCTTCCACAGCGGTGAGGAATCAGAGAGACGACCTTATAAGGAAATGTTTGGCTCAAGACAGCAATGGTTCTGACTCTTATCACAGCCTGTCTAAACACACACACACACACACACACACACACACACACACACACACACACACACACACACACACACACACACACACACACACACACACACACACACAAAGATTTTGCTTTTCCTCTTACTTTGTGTTGCTGGATGTGCTGGATCTGCTGCTGGATGTCAGAAACTCAGATTCTGTTCAGTCTTTCAAACACATACTTGATTCATACTATTGATGTTGTAGTTTTAACTGTTTAAATATATATATAGATTGATACACAGCAGCACAGATAAAGTGAGTAAAGAGTGACATGAACGGGCACACTGACAAAGTGAGTAAAGAGTGACTGATGAACGGGCACACTGACGCAGTGAATAAAGAGTGACTGACGCACGGGCACACTGACACAGTGAATAAAGAGTGACTGATGAACGGGCACACTGACGCAGTGAATAAAGAGTGACTGATGAACGGGCACACTGACGCAGTGAATAAAGAGTGACTGACGCACGGGCACACTGACACAGTGAATAAAGAGTGACTGATGAACGGGCACACTGACGCAGTGAATAAAGAGTGACTGACGCACGGGCACACTGACACAGTGAATAAAGAGTGACTGATGAACGGGCACACTGACGCAGTGAATAAAGAGTGACTGACGCACGGGCACACTGACGCAGTGAATAAAGAGTGACTGACGCACGGGCACACTGACGCAGTGAATAAAGAGTGACTGACGCACGGGCACACTGACGCAGTGAATAAAGAGTGACTGACGCACAGCACACTGACGCAGTGAATAAAGAGTGACTGACGCACGGGCACACTGACGCAGTGAATAAAGAGTGACTGATGCACAGCACACTGACGCAGTGAATAAAGAGTGACTGATGCACAGCACACTGACACAGTGAATAAAGAGTGACTGATGCACAGCACACTGATGCAGTGAATAAAGAGTGACTGATGAACGGGCACACTGACGCAGTGAATAAAGAGTGACTGATGCACAGCACACTGATGCAGTGAATAAAGAGTGACTGATGCACAGCACACTGACGCAGTGAATAAAGAGTGACTGATGCACAGCACACTGATGCAGTGAATAAAGAGTGACTGATGCACAGCACACTGACGCAGTGAATAAAGAGTGACTGATGCACAGCACACTGACGCAGTGAATAAAGAGTGACTGATGCACAGCACACTGATGCAGTGAATAAAGAGTGACTGATGCACAGCACACTGACGCAGTGAATAAAGAGTGACTGATGCACAGCACACTGATGCAGTGAATAAAGAGTGACTGATGCACAGCACACTGACGCAGTGAATAAAGAGTGACTGACGCACGGGCACACTGACGCAGTGAATAAAGAGTGACTGATGCACAGCACACTGACGCAGTGAATAAAGAGTGACTGATGAACGGGCACACTGACACAGTGAATAAAGAGTGACTGATGAACGGGCACACTGACACAGTGAATAAAGAGTGACTGATGAATGGGCACACTGACACAGTGAATAAAGAGTGACTGATGCACAGCACACTGACGCAGTGAATAAAGAGTGACTGATGAACGGGCACACTGACACAGTGAATAAAGAGTGACTGATGAACGGGCACACTGACACAGTGAATAAAGAGTGACTGATGAACGGGCACACTGACACAGTGAATAAAGAGTGACTGATGAACGGGCACACTGACACAGTGAATAAAGAGTGACTGATGCACAGCACACTGATGCAGTGAATAAAGAGTGACTGATGAACGGGCACACTGACACAGTGAATAAAGAGTGACTGATGCACAGCACACTGACACAGTGAATAAAGAGTGACTGATGAACGGGCACACTGACACAGTGAATAAAGAGTGACTGATGAACGGGCACACTGACACAGTGAATAAAGAGTGACTGATGAACGGGCACACTGATGGGTTGTGATTCCAGTGATTCATAGGAGACAGCAGCAGTTTTTGTGATATTTTGTGTGTCAAACACGATGGATTTTTAATTCTTGGACTCTGTGGAGATGAGTTGAGTTTTCAGGTTGATCAGATTTTGAGTTCTTCTTTGACACTGTAAGAGAGGTTCCTCACTGTTTATGTATCTGAAGAACCAGCCTTGTGACATCACAAAGCATGTTGAACAGTGAGAAAGAGGACAGTGTCTGTCCTCATCCTGTGTGAAGCTGGTCGTGGGAACGCTGCGGTCTTTGGTCCCAGAGGGCTGCCGCTGGATGAGAGGTTATGTGAACTTGAGGTTATGTTATCTTGACTTTTGACTTCTTGCTTAATAAAATAAGCACTTCCTGTTCTCCTCAGACATGTCCTCATGTTCTTACAGTCCATGCTACCATCCACATTTCTTTCACCATCTGCCTCACACAACCTGCTGTTCAATGTGCAGAACAAGAAAAACCTTCACACATGTGAAACATCTCACAGTGAGGATTTTTAAACTTTACACAAACCAGTGATCCAGGATCAAAGGTGGCTCAGCAACACGCTGTAGAGCAGGTCAGATCACCAATGAGTAGGCCTTTATGATATCACAAATAATGTTTGTTAATCCAGTGAAACCTTGTTTCAGATCAAAGACAGAAGTTATGTCACATTGAAACAAAAATTGAATTCAAAGTCAACACTGGGCTGATGCACTCTGCACACCGACACATAAGTTCATTATATCAATTATTCAGACATATTCTGAATAATAATAATAACAGTGAGCTTCAAGGGATCACACCATTGAGGAAAGTGGCTTTAACTTATATTTCCCTTTGTCTATATATATCATTGTGGTACCACGCACGCACACACATGCACACACACACACACACACACACACACACACACGCACGCACGCACGCACACACACACACACACACACACACACACACACACACACACACACACACACACACACACACACACACACACACACACACACATGCAGTCAGTTTCATAAGCAGTTGGACAAACTAAATACAATAATCATGATTGTTGATTGTCAGATTTGTTTGGATACTGAGGGGATGACTATGTAACTCCAATCAAGGGTCACAGGGAGGCTGAAGACTGTCCCAGCAGTCACACGGTGTGAAGCAGGGTTCAGCCTGGACAGGATGCCAGTCTATCGCTGGGACACATATAGACAGACAAACACATTCACACCAACAGTCACCAGTTCACCAAACCTGCAATCAAGCCGGAGGACAGAGACACATACACAGGGACAACATGCAAACTCCACACAGAATGGACCAGGCAAGATGTCAACCTACAACTTCTTGCTGTGAGGCAGCAGTGCTGACCACAAAGCCACCGTGCTGCCACTTCTCTGTAACAAAGCCTGTAATAAATACTATGAAATAAAAACAGCACTTGAAATTTAACTGGAATCATTTATCTGTCTGTATGTTGTCTGTATGTGTCTGTTAGTGTCTGTCACAATGTGAAGCACCATTACATTCAAGAAACACTTTGAGGTCTCAGGATGTCTCAAACCTTTTTAAAGCTACAAACATGCTGTTTCCTCCTGTGATTAGGTCACGATCCCAGTGACTCCACATTCTTAATCTGAGTGTACTCAAAGAATGTCTGGGGTGTCAGTGAACGTACCACAGTGAGTGGGGTCGCCTGCCAGGTCCGTCCACGCCATCCTGGTCCACCGGGTCCGTCCACACTTCCTGGTCCGCCGAGTCCGTCCACTCTGTCTTCTCCTGAAACACAAAGCAGCCGTCTGGTCTCCCTGAGTCCGTCTTTTCAAGAAGAAACATTCCTCTCTTCCCTTGTATGGTCATTGGGGGAGGGGCTCATACCAGGAAATGGGCCCTGAAAACGTGTGTGATTGGCCAAAGGCAGGGAGTCGAGGACCCTAAAGTGATGTCCTGCAGGGAGTCTGGGAAGGAGGAGAGGAGAGGAAGATGGAAGGGAAAGAGGATAAAGGGAGAAAAGACAGGAGGAGGAGGGATGTTGAAGAACAGGAAGGGAGAAGAACAGAAAAAAAGGAGGTACCAAAGTGCGGGGGGGGGGGGGGGGGGGGGGGGGAGTCTGTGTGTGTGTGGCATTACTTCCTGAGAGAGAAAAAAGTGTTTGACAATATTCATATTTCTTCTAAATTAGGACTTTTTCTGCTCAGGGAGTTGAGAGGACAAGAGAAAGAAGAAGCACATAGAAATAACCACCACAATGGAAGAGAGAGAGAGAGACAGAAAGAATGAGACAGAGAGAGAATGTTATTTGGCCCTAAACAGACTGAACTCTGTGGCAGAATACCTGAGCACAAAGCTCAGGAAATCCTTGACCATGTAGAGACGCAGTGAGCACAGCCTGGCTGTGGAGAAAGGCCGCCACACCTGGCTCCCCAGAGAAGACAGACTGTGCACCCTAGTATTGTGAGCAGTGGGTGCACAGTGGGTTTATAATTTTGGTCTTTGTTGGATCACCTGCCAGGGACCTGGACTGGCAGTATTGCTCCAGCAGGGTAAGGAGCTGGTGTAGCCCTTCTCATGACGGTGACAACAGGTCATCTACATAGAGCAGGATTCGGACCTCTGTTTCTTGGAGTCTCAGTCTAGGGGTTGGAGATTGTTCTGCGAACACACTGATGTAAATATTGAACAATGTGGACTCAGAATGCAGTCCTGCCTCACTCTTCTATTTGAAAGTCAGGAACTCTGTTTTCTTCAGTTCTCCAGCACACAGACACAGTGAGAGCTCTGTGTCTGTCTCCCTCTCTGTATGTCTCTGTGTGTGTATCTCTCTCGCTCTCAATTTCAATTTCAGTGGAGCTTTAATGAAATGGGAAACATACATTTAAATTGTCAAAGCAAGTGTTACATAGTGAAAAAAAATTAAATTAAGAAAATTTACATACAGTGGGATTCAAATAATAGTAAAACTTGTGCTTTTGGTGTAAAAATATACTATCCTATAAACTGTGTCATACATAGATAAAGTGACATAGCAGTTCAATCTCCTGTTTTGGGTTTACGGTGGTTTATGTCCATTGGTGCTTCTTGTCATGTGGCAGCAGCTCACAAACCTTGCTGCTGTGTTTGCACATTGTTGTACTTCAGCCAACAGATACAGACGTTTTTTGATGCTGGTCATACTGTCAGTTTGTTTGGGTGTTTGTGATCTGTGTCTCTGTTCGTGTCTCTGATGTCTTGGTGCAGCAGGCAGGTGGTTAGGAAGTGCAGTTCGGGCTAATTGGCTAATAGCTATTGTTACCCTAAATTACATTTTAGTCATTATTTTCAAATTCTCCATGAGCAGAACTTTACATAAATGTACAGGAATTGACATATAAGAGAAAATGTTTGAAAAACTTCACAATGAACAGAATTATGCACATCTGTGTTGTGAACACAAGGCAAACAGCATCCAAGTCAGTAGTCCATCATTCAGTCAATACTTCACCTGTCACCATTGTTTTGGTGTCAAATGAAAGCTAATGATTTCTAGTTGTAATATTATCAGTTATCAAGTTGTTCACCAATGAATATGGCTTTTTACACCCTTCAGAAAACCATACACCCTTCGGCCTTTGGCCTCAGGATGTATGGTTTTCTGGAGGGTGTAAAAAGCCATATTCATTGGTAAAACAACTTGATAACAATTTTATCATATACCTATAAATGATAAATGTTGTATGGTTTTCTGAAGGGTGTAAAAAGTGTCAGGATCTTGAGGTGATGTGGCACAGAAGGTTGTGGGACCCAAATGCAAAAACTCACAGACAGTGGAATTGAAATTGAAAGGCTTTATCGGTCAAAATGAGCTTGGATTCGGTACACAGTTAGAAAGTCAATGATGCAGAGGTACAGATAGTCAGCAGGCCAAGGCGTCGTCAAAAAGGCAGGCTCAGATCTTTTACACAGGCAGACAAAGTACGTGGGCAGAAGCAAGACGAGGTCACAAAACAGAGCTGGGTCAGTACACGGCAAGACAAGGCAGAGCTATGAAAAGGCTGGTACGAGGACTGTGAAAATCAACGAACTGGCGGGGCTTGAGTGAAAACAGAGGGTTTAAATAACCAAGGTGGAAATCAGGAAAGTGAGAACAGGTGTGTTGGAAGAATCAGGAAGGGCAAACAGAAGAAAGAAAAGTTCAGGTGGGCGTGACTAAGTGCAACAACACTGAACAGCAAAAACCAAAAGGTAATCCTGATGAAGAAAAAACAGAAATGACAAAATGCAGAGGCAAGTGCAATGAGACAGAGACGAAAGAAAACAGAGAGGAAAAACCAACTAAACATCATCAATCAATCAATCAACTTTTTTCTTATATAGCGCCAAATCACAACAAACAGTTGCCCCAAGGCGCTCCATATTGTAAGGCAAGGCCATACAATAATTATGAAAAACCCCAACGGTCAAAACGACCCCCTATGAGCAAGCACTTGGCCACAGTGGGAAGGAAAAACTCCCTTTTAACAGGAAGAAACCTCCAGCAGAACCAGGCTCAGGGAGGGGCAGTCTTCTGCTGAGACTGGTTGGGGCTGAGGGAAAGAACCAGGAAAAAGACATGCCGAGAAGGGGGGCAGAGATCGATCACTAATGATTAAATGCAGAGTGATGCATACGGAGCAAAAAGAGAAAGAAACAGTGCATCATGGGAACCCCCCCACAGTCTACGTCTAAAGCAACACAACCAAGGGATGGTCCAGGGTCACCCGATCCAGCCCTAACTATAAGCCCCAGCGAAAAGGAAAGTTTTAAGCCTAATCATGACATGCTAACAGAAAGAAATGACCCCAAAAACTAGTAAATGATAAAGTGAACAGACCAGCCAGAAAATAAAAGACTAAGACAAAACTAGAACGGAACTGACCGTGGCTAAAGAATAAAAACTAACAAGAACAAAATGGCAAACAAACCTACAGACTACAGAATAACAGAAAATGCCTAAAATGACTAAACAGAAAACTAAGTGATAAACTGAAAACAAAACCAGAGACAAAAGTAAACTTCACAGAAAAGGCCAGACTAAAACATAACACAAGAAATGAAATAAACAGAACCACTAAGACTGAAGTGACTAAGATAACAATTAATGAAAACAATATGGAAAAACAACTATTAACACAAAACTACACGATACATGAATGATTAACAGAAAACAAAACCAATGAAAACATGAACATGGCAGGAATACAAATACAGATGTACAGAACAAGAAAGCAAAGATCAATGAAAAGTCATAACACGAAGCCCATCAAGGGCAGGATCATGACAAAAAGCCATATTCATTGGTAAAACAACTTGATAACAATTTTATCATATACCTATAAATGATAAATGTTGTATGGTTTTCTGGAGGGTGTAAAAAGCCATATTCATTGGTAAAACAACTTGATAACAATTATCATATACCTATAAATGATAAATGTTGTATGGTTTTCTGGAGGGTGTAAAAAGCCATATTCATTGGTAAAACAACTTGATAACAATTATCATATACCTATAAATGATAAATGTTGTATGGTTTTCTGGAGGGTGTAAAAAGCCATATTCATTGGTGAACAACTTGATAACAATTTTATCATATACCTATAAATGATAAATGTTGTATGGTTTTCTGGAGGGTGTAAAAAGCCATATTCATTGGTGAACAACTTGATAACAATTTTATCATATACCTATAAATGATAAATGTTGTATGGTTTTCTGGAGGGTGTAAAAAGCCATATTCATTGGTGAACAACTTGATAACAATTTTATCATATACCTATAAATGATAAATGTTGTATGGTTTTCTGGAGGGTGTAAAAAGCCATATTCATTGGTAAAACAACTTGATAACAATTTTATCATATACCTATAAATGATAAATGTTGTATGGTTTTCTGGAGGGTGTAAAAAGCCATATTCATTGGTAAAACAACTTGATAACAATTATCATATACCTATAAATGATAAATGTTGTATGGTTTTCTGGAGGGTGTAAAAAGCCATATTCATTGGTAAAACAACTTGATAACAATTATCATATACCTATAAATGATAAATGTTGTATGGTTTTCTGGAGGGTGTAAAAAGCCATATTCATTGGTGAACAACTTGATAACAATTTTATCATATACCTATAAATGATAAATGTTGTATGGTTTTCTGGAGGGTGTAAAAAGCCATATTCATTGGTGAACAACTTGATAACAATTTTATCATATACCTATAAATGATAAATGTTGTATGGTTTTCTGGAGGGTGTAAAAAGCCATATTCATTGGTGAACAACTTGATAACAATTTTATCATATACCTATAAATGATAAATGTTGTATGGTTTTCTGGAGGGTGTAAAAAGCCATATTCATTGGTAAAACAACTTGATAACAATTTTATCATATACCTATAAATGATAAATGTTGTATGGTTTTCTGAAGGGTGTAAAAAGCCATATTCATTGGTGAACAACTTGATAACAATTTTATCATATACAGTGGTCCCTCGTTTATTGCGGGAGTTACGTTCTAAAAATAACTTGCGATAGGCGAAATCCGCGAAGTAGTCAGCGTTATTTTTTACAATTATTATAGATGTTTTAAGGCTGTAAAACCCTTCACGACACACTTTATACACTTTTCTCAAACAGGCATTAACATTTTCGCACTTTTCTCTCCTGTGTAAACACTCAAAGTTCAAACCTTAGTTGAAATAAAAATAGAACGTTTTCCTGATGGCTTTTAGAACTAACAAATTTAATTTTAACGATCAACCGACGAGGTTGGACACATGAGAAATTATTAATAGTGACTCACCAGTATTTCACAGTTCCTCTGACCGCGCCTCTTCGTCGTGGTGCCGCTCCGCTGTCCGGATTGGCTGATTACTCAGGTGGTATGAAAAATATTACCCGTCCTCAAAAAGGGTGTATTGCTATTTATTCTTTAGTGTTTTATCCAATCATATTGGCGTACCATTTATAGGTATATGATAATGGTGTTTATTCTAGGTCATGAGGCTTCAGTTTTTCTGACAAAAGACTTTTTATAAAATGTTTTGAAATTTTTTGGTCTGGGTTAGGGTTATACATACGGTTGTACTGTAAGCCGTACTAATGGGACATGCCCACCTGTCCACAATTTCTCTTATACTCACTGGGCTGGTAAGCATTGAAAGCTGAAATAGGCATGTCCCAACTTGTCCCCTGGCACTCCGAAACGGAGGTGTTCCTTTGTCTCACTCGATCAGCGAATCGGTCCTGACGCGCGAAGCCTCCGCGTGGCTTTCCATGACAAAATCTCTTGTTAAAAGTGAAATCTGCTGGAAAATGGCTGATGTACAGCTCTTGTGATAACCAGAGAAATTGCTCACGATGGTCCCAGCTCCACACAGCGATCCGTTTAGAAATGATGTGGTGTTTTCTGCCCCTTGATGGCGGCTCGGAGCGCGGCGCGCCGTGCGCCATTGTGGGGCGTCCTTAAAGCTGTAGTAACAGTCCTTATTTTCTGTGAAGCCCGTAAAATTTTCACCGAAAGCCAGATAAATTTTTCGAATGGTTTCCAGCTGCTTGTCTCTAACAGTTTCTGAAAAAATTCTGATGGAAAAAAAGCCCAAATCATTCCGCCATTTCCTCGCAATGAAACAACGACGAGAAGGGTGGAGCAGTGCTCACTCAAAGCCTGCCCACAGGCGAATGACGCAACCGACAGGCGTGGAAAAACTCACGCATGCGCACGAAGGTTCAAGCTTGGCTGACGTAAAAACATATGAATCAAATCCATATACTTTTTGAAAAAAATAAAACGGTACGATACTTTTCTCACAGACCTCATACAATAACTTCAGTTTTATCTGAATTTAAAAGCAGGAAATTAGAGGTCATCCATGTCTTTATGTCTGAAAGACATTCCTGCAGTTTATCTAATTGGTGTGTGTCCTCTGGCTTCCTGGATAGATAAAGCTGGGTATCATCTGCGTAACAATGAAAATTTAAGCAATGCTTTCTAATAATACTGCCTACGGGAAGCATGTATAAAGTTAATAAAATCGGTTCTAGCACAGAACGTTGTGGAACTCCATAATTAACCTTAGTCTGTGAAGAAGACTCCCCATTTACATGAACAAATTGTAATCTATTAGATAAATATGATTCAAACCACTGCAGTGCAGTGCCTTTAATACACTCAACAAAAATATAAACGCAACACTTTTGGTTTTGCTCCCATTTTGTATGAGATGAACTCAAAGATCTAAAATTTTTTCCACATACACAATATCACCATTTCCCTCAAATATTGCTCACAAACCAGTCTAAATCTGTGATAGTGAGCACTTCTCCTTTGCTGAGATAATCCATCCCACCTCACAGGTGTGCCATACCAAGATGCTGATTAGACACCATGATTAGTGCACAGGTGTGCCTTAGACTGCCCACAATAAAAGGCCACTCTGAAAGGTGCAGTTTTGTTTTATTGGGGGGGATACCAGTCAGTATCTGGTGTGACCACCATTTGCCTCATGCAGTGCAACACATCTCCTTTGCATCATCCGTGAAAAGAACACCTCTCCAACGTGCCAAACACCAGCGAATGTGAGCATTTGCCCACTCAAGTTGGTTACGTCGACGAACTGGAGTCAGGTCGAGACGCCAATGAAGACGACGAGCATGCAGATGAGCTTCCCTGAGACAGTTTCTGACAGTTTGTGCAGAAATTCTTTGGTTATGCAAACTGATTGTTTCAGCAGCTGTCCGAGTGGCTGGTCTCAGACGATCTTGGAGGTGAACATGCTGGATGTGGAGGTCCTGGGCTGGTGTGGTTACACGTGGTCTGCGGTTGTGAGGCTGGTTGGATGTACTGCCAGATTCTCTGAAACACCTTTGGAGACGGCTTATGGTAGAGACATGAACATTCAATACACGGGCAACAGCTCTGGTTGACATTCCTGCTGTCAGCATGCCAATTGCACGCTCCCTCAAATCTTGCGACATCTGTGGCGTTGTGCTGTGTGATAAAACTGCACCTTTCAGAGTGGCCTTTTATTGTGGGCAGTCTAAGGCACACCTGTGCACTAATCATGGTATCTAATCAGCATCTTGATATGGCACACCTGTGAGGTGGGATGGATTATCTCAGCAAAGGAGAAGTGCTCACTATCACAAATTTAGACTGGTTTGTGAAGAATATTTGAGGGAAATGGTGATATTGTGTATGTGGAAAAAGTTTTAGATCTTTGAGTTCATCTCATACAAAATGGGAGCAAAACCAAAAGTGTTGCGTTTATATTTTTGTTGAGTATATTTATGGCATGCTCTAATCTCTGTAATAAAATTTTATGGTCAACAGTATCAAAAGCTGCACTGAGGTCTAACAGGACGAGCACAGAGATGAGTCCACTGTCTGAGGCCATAAGAAGATCATTTGTAACCTTCACTAATGCTGTTTCTGTACTATGATGAATTCTGAAACCTGACTGAAACTCTTCAAATAGACCATTCCTCTGCAGATGATCAGTTAGCTGTTTTACAACTACCCTTTCAAGAATTTGTGAGAGAAAAGGAAGGTTGGAGATTGGCCTATAATTAGCTAAGATAGCTGGGTCAAGGGACGGCTTTTTAAGTAATGGTTTAATTACTGCCACCTTAAAAGCCTGTGGTACATAGCCAACTAATAAAGATAGATTGATCATATTTAAGATCGAAGCATTAATTAACGGTAGGGCTTCCTTGAGCAGCCTGGTAGGAATGGGGTCTAATAGACATGTTGATGGTTTGGAGAAAGTGACTAATGAAAGTAACTCAGAGAACAATCGGAGAGAAAGAATCTAACCAAATACCAGCATTACTGAAAGCAGTCGAACATAAAGATATGTCTTTGGGATGGTTATTGAATAATTTTTTCTCTAATAGTTAAAATTTTATTTGCAAAGAAAGTCATGAAGTCATTACTAGTTAAAGTTAAAGGAATACTCGGCTCAATAGAGCTCTGACTCTTTGTCAGCCTGGATACAGTGCTGAAAAGAAACCTGGGGTTGTTCTTATTTTCTTCAATTAGTGATGAATAGTAAGATGTCCTAGCTTTACGGAGGGCTTTTTTATAGAGCAACAGACTCTTTTTCCAGGCTAAATGAAGATCTTCTAAATTAGTGAGACGCCATTTCCTCTCCAGCTTACAGGTTATCTGCTTTAAGCTGCGAGTTTGTGTGTTATACCACGGAGTGAGGCACTTCTGATTTAAGGCTCTC
The DNA here is from genome assembly GCF_902500255.1 of Thalassophryne amazonica. Lineage (NCBI taxonomy): Eukaryota > Metazoa > Chordata > Actinopteri > Batrachoidiformes > Batrachoididae > Thalassophryne > Thalassophryne amazonica. The sequence continues at coordinate 223,638 of NW_022986273.1, forward strand.
TTTTTCAGAGGAGCTACAGCATCCAAAGTTGTGCTCAATGAGGATGTAAAGCTACTGACGAGATAATCTATCTTACTCACAGAGTTTAGGTAGCTACTCTGCACTGTGTTGGTATATGGCATTGAAGAACATAACAAAGAAGGAATCATATCCTTAAACCTAGTTACAGCACTTTCAGAAAGACTTCTACTGTAATGAAACTTATTCCCCACTGCTGGGTAGTCAGAGTAAATGTAGTCCATTAAAGTAAATGTAAATGTTATTAAGAAATGATCAGACAAAAAGGGGTTTTCAGGGAATACTGTTAAGTGTTCAATTTCTATGCCATATGTCAGAACAAGATCTAAAGTGTGGCTAAGGTGATGGGTGGGCTCATTTACATTTTGAGCAAAGCCAACTGAGTCTAATAATACATTAAATGCAGTGTTGAGGCTGTCATTCTCAGCATCTATGTGGATGTTAAAATCACCCACTATAATTATCTTATCTGAGCTAAGCACTAAGTCAGACAAAAGGTCTGAAAAATCACAAAGAAACTCACAGTAACGACCAGGTGGACGATGGATAATAACAAATAAAACTGGTTTTTGAGACTTCCAATTTGGATGGACAAGACTAAGAGTCAAACTTTCAAATGAATTAAAGCTCTGTCTGGGTCTTTGATTAATTAATAAGCTGGAGTGGAAGATTGTTGCTAATCCTCCTCCTCGACCCGTGCTTCGAGCATTCTGACAGTTAGTGTGACTCGGGGGTGTTGACTCATTTAAACTAACATATTCATCCTGCTGTAACCAGGTTTCTGTAAGGCAGAATAAATCAATATGTTGACCAATTATTATATCATTTACTAACAGGGACTTAGAAGAGAGAGACCTAATGTTTAATAGACCACATTTAACTGTTTTAGTCTGTGGTGCAGTTGAAGGTGCTATATTATTTTTTCTTTTTGAATTTTTATGCTTAAATAGATTTTTGCTGGTTATTGGTGGTCTGGGAGCAGGCACCGTCTCTACGGGGATGGGGTATTGTGGGGATGGCAGGGGGAGAGAAGCTGCAGAGAGGTGTGTAAGACCACAACTCTGCTTCCTGGTCCCAACCCTGGATAGTCACGATTTGGAGGGTTTAATAAAATTGGCCAGATTTCTAGAAATGAGAGCTGCTCCATCCAAAGTGGGATGGATGCCGTCTCTCCTAACAAGACTAGGTTTTCCCCAGAAGCTTTGCCAATTATCTATGAAGCCCACCTCATTGTTTGGACACCACTCAGACAGCCAGCAAATCAAGGAGAACATGCGACTAAACATGTCACTCCCGGTCTGATTGGGGAGGGGCCCAGAGAAAACTACAGAGTCCGACATTGTTTTTGCAAAGTTACACACCGATTCAATATTAATTTTAGTGACCTCCGATTGGCGTAACCGGGTGTCATTACTGCCGACGTGAATTACAATCTTACCAAATTTATGCTTAGCCTTAGCCAGCAGTTTCAAATTTCCTTCAATGTCGCCTGCTCTGGCCACAGGAAGACATCTGACTATGGTTGCTGGTGTCGCTAACTTCACATTTCTCAAAACAGAGTCGCCAATAACCAGAGTTTGATCCTTGGCGGGTGTGTCGCCGAGTGGGGAAAAACGGTTAGAGATGTGAAGGGGTTGGTGTTGTACAGGGGGCTTCTGTTTAGAACTATGCTTCTTCCTCACAGTCACCCAGCCGGCTTGCTTTCCCGGCTGCTCGGGATCTGCTGGGGGACAGCTAATGGCGGCTAAGCTACCTTGGTCCGCACCAACTACAGGGGCCTGGCTAGCTGTAGGATTTTCCAAGGTGCGGAGCCGAGTCTCCAATTCGCCCAGCCTGGCCTCCAAAGCTACGAACAAGCTACACTTATTACAAGTACCGTTACTGGTAAAGGAGGCCGAGGAATAACTAAACATTTCACACCCAGCGCAGAAAAGTGCGGGAGAGACAGGAGAAGCCGCCATGCTAAACCTGCTAAGAGCTTCCTAAAAACACACAAAGTGAAGAATGTGAAAATAATTTAGAGGTGATTCAGCAGAGAGAGTGCTTTAGTTAAGGCACGTGAAGATTACACTGTGAAATAAATCGTTATCTAGTTATATAGATCAATCTAACTATGCAGATTTAACAGCTAACAGATACAGCAAAACACAGCTGTGGAACAGGAAGTGATACAATACCACAGTGAGAGCCAACCACCAGTAGAGTGCAGTCGCACTCCCATACAAATATCTCCACCACGACACGCGGAACTCCTCCGCACGTCTGTCTTAATGTGCCGAAAAAGTGCTGATGTCCATGTCTTTTCACAATTCCTGTGCTAGTCAGATGACATACCGCATCAAGACAGCGTCCAGTTTAGAAATGAACGGCACATTCCACTGTTACAGGAGTTTTTGTCATGGAAAGAGGAGCGGCTCCACCGCAACGCGCAGTGGAGCTGCATGGCGCAAAGCAACGCCGTGATGAAGCCTCACGGGACATGTTGGGGCATGTCCAGCTCATGCACAATCACAATCGGATAATCACACAATTGGAAAGCAACCGGAATCCGTCTGAAAGCCATCTCAAAGCCGTCCTTTGAGACCAACACCGAGGTGGTTTTCTCCCGCGCCATGAGCGGCATGGTGGCGCATTCATCCACTTCTTTTTCCATGAAAAAAACTCCTGTAACAGTGGAATGTGCCGAAAAAGTGCTGATGTCCACGTCTCCTGCCTTTTTGTGAAAGTCAGACGACCTCCTGGATCAACAAAGCCTTCACGTTGGAAATGATCTGGTTGTTTCAGCGGGGTCTGAGCATGTCGATCGGCGCTGGGAGCGTGCCGCGCTCTCAGCAGTTGTCGGCCATCCTTAAAGCGGCAGTAACACTCCGTAATCTGTTTAATCCCCATAAAATCGTCCCTGAAAGCCATATTAATTTTTCGAACGGTGTCCACCTGGAGGTCTCTCAAAGATTCTGGAAAAAAATTGATGCAGCAAAGCTCCAAATCGTTCAGACATTTATTCGCAATAAAAAAATGATGAGAGGGGTGGACCAGTGCTCACACAAAGCCTGCTCACAGGCGAATGACGCAACCGACAGGCGTGAAAAAACTCACGCATGCGCATGAAGGTTCAAGCTTGGCTGACGCAATCATACGTGATTCAAATCCATATGGTTTTTGAAAAAAATAATAAGGTCAGATACTTTTCTCACAGACCTCGTATTTATTCAACCAATAATTTGCAGTTTAAGTTTAACTTTTGACCCCTGTACAAACAGAAATCAACTTTTCTCACCATTTTTACTATTTTTTTAACCCCATAACTCCATAGAATTCAGTCCCAGATAGTTCAAACTATACCTTTTGAAATTTGTATGATCAGTCAAATACTATGGAATGCCTTTCAATATGATTGCAGCATGTTTAGATTGACCTGTTTAAAAAGCCAAAAAGCTCTGGCTGAGTTTTTCGTTCTTCTGTGCAGCTTGCCACAATATATTAAGAGTGGTGGCATCTGTGTACGTGTAACACTGTTTAACACTTATGAACACTTAGGATTCAGGAGCTAACTCCTATAATAATATGCATATGTCGCGGACATGAATAAGCAAAGCTCATCAGCATCTCACCATGTCATTTATGTCCTTCAGACTTTATTTTGAGTAAATGCTTCAAGGGAGCATTAGCATGGCAAAAACCTTTCAGCTGCTGGGGGGGGAGCTGTGCTCCCCCAGACCCCCCGCCTCTTTAAGCATTTTTATTTGCCTCTCACATGCCTGGGGCAGCTCCTCACCATCTAACCATGTCCTTTAGGTCCTTCAGACTTTTTTCAGTAAAATTGTTCTTGGGAGCATGACCATGACTAAAACCTTTCAGCTTCTGGGGGAACTCTGCCCCCCATACTCCCCACCTTTTAAAGCATTTTTCTTTTTTTGCTTTTCAGCTGACCCCCCAATTACAGCCCTCTTGACCCCCTGCCACTTTAAGCATTTTTTTTATTCTAGATGTAAATTAATATTCAAAGTTTTCTGCTAGTTGACAGTAGGGCTGTACAATATGACCAAATTATTGTATCTCAATATTGTCATATAAATTGTCATGTAAATGTCACTTATATACATGCTGTTCATATTCTTGAGCCGCTTAGCTGAGTTCCCATGGGATAAAAAAGCTTTTCAACCTACCATCCCTGGTTCTCAAGACCAGGCACCAAAGTGGCTCTGCTCTCTTTTTTTTTTCCAGATATTTAGGTGTACCTTAGTAAACACTAGTAGAGTTCCACTCAGTGGCGGTCCTAGAGTGATTTACCTCCCGGGCGAAACCCCCTGTGTGCGCCCCCCCCCTGCGCACACTAACGTGGCCACCACCTCCGCCCCACCACCCATGAAAACACTAACTTCGTCCAGAACACCCACAATCCCACAAATTAACTCACAACAGCTATTTTCAAGAACAAATTTCCAGTTTTAATGACTACTGCAATAACAAACACAAAGAAATTGGCACAGTCTAATGTGTCATCATCCATGGACTTATCTGCAATGATCATCTCAAAAGTTTGCAGGAGGCATCATAATTGTTTGCCACAGTGCTCACTATCCGTGATGTGAAATTCCATCGAGTAGGAGCATTTCTGGGCAACCTTGAGCAGCCTGCAGACTCAAGAAAAGACATCCTCTTTGTGGATTTTGAGAAAAATGTGGCAAACCCAGAGAGTGATACAAAAAGCACTCAGCAGTGTTGCCAGATGTACGATAATTATCATATTTGTACGATAGCTTTGCCCTCTGATGATGATGTACGATCAATAATGGGAAAAAACCCAATATGTACGATAATTTCAGTTGGTTGCCCAAACACGCATCTCTCTCTGACACCCAAGAATCATTTTGCAGGCGTTGCACTCAGGCGGCATCAAAGACACACCACACACAGGGCTGCTGCTGGCTTTGGCCGGCCGGGATAAAGTCATTTGAAAGCCCGCCCCCTCCCCATACAAAGTAATGAGTTCCCATCCAATCTCTGCCATGACAGGAAGATTCCCCAACCAACATCTTTTTTTTTCGAAACTTTATTTCAACAAATGCAATAACAAACGAACAAAACACAAGAGCAAAGAGATATACAAGAAAAATAAAAAGTTCAAGTTCCTTATGGAGGTGTCAACATTTTTTCTGTGTTCAACAAAATCTGCACAAGTGGCCATGGCATCGGATGACGACAGCGACCTGGAGGTTGAATTCGACTCTTTCTAGTAATTAACACGTTTGTGTCCCTTCACAGAAAAAAAATCTTTCTAGTCTGGTAGTGCATTTGCGTTCTTTTTGTGCCATAATTTCCCCATTACTATAATTACATAAAATTCTTTGGAAATTAAAAAAACGCTAAAATAGCTACGTTGTATGCATTTTGTTTGTGTACGATAATTTCTCCCAAAATACGACAATTTTGAGGTTTTGGTACGATAGTTTCCTATTTCATATCTGGCAACACTGGCACTCAGATAAGCATTTAGCCCCCTGAGACAGAACCAGATTCAGTCTGTGTGCATAGAAATGCACAAACACGGCACTGGGGACTACTGCTTTAACTTTCGCCTGCAAACCATTGAGAGCTGAAGCCATGACAGCAGCCATGGCTTCTTCGTAAGGAAGACTATCAAATGGCTTCTCCAAAATCCGGTCCACAACATTCAAATTGTCTGCCATTATGTGCAGCTCGCTAGCTGGGACTGGCGCGAGGCTAGTGTGAAGTTTGTCCGCCTGTGAGTGGTTTGTGATGGTGGAGGAGCTCAGCAGCACCCGCTGCTCGGTAGGGACAGAAACTGCGATAGAAGTCAGAAAGAGTGATAGAAGTCAGTCTCCAAACACAAGCAGCTACAAAAAAACCCCACGAGAAATAGAAGCTCGATTTGTCGCTAGTCGTTTTTAACAAAGAAAATGCCGCTAAGAGGATTAGGAAAGTCTCCGATTCAACTCAGAAAAGAATGAAAATGCTCCCACAGATGTTTACACCAAAAGATCGTTGATTCGCTCATTTCGCTGTCAATCAAAAAGGGATTCAGCCTCAGACAGATCATCCAATCATTATGCAGAAGCTGAGCGTCCGGGCCGGCCGAGGCCAGCCCACTGCCCCATAGACCCCCAGAGACGCTGAGCGTCCAATGGGTGGGACAAAGCCCAGCATTTATCCAATGACTCGTCTTGTTTCGCTGCAGTCTTTGCTTTGCTACTGTTTATAGCACTGTGAAGCTGCGGGAATGAGTGAGAGGAAAGCCGCCATGGGACGGGAAGGTGGGGGCGCCGCTCTGCCGTAACGTAACGTAACCACGAACCCCCCCCCCATCAGGACAACCCCCCCCACCCCGTTTTTTTTTTTTTGACTTTTTTTTTTCCGCACAGTCGTGGCCCCCCCACCGCGATGCCGCCCCGGGCGGCTGCCTGGTCAGCTTCCCGGTCGGCCCACCTCCAGGACCGCCCCTGGTTCCACTTTAGATTTGGAATGTATACAACCCCTGGAAAAAATTATGGAATCACCAGCCTCTGAAGATGTTCATTCAGTTGTTTAATTTTGTAGAAAAAAAGCAGATCACAGACATGACACAAAACTAAAGTCATTTCAAATGGCAACTTTCTGGCTTTAAGAAACACTGTAAGAAATCAGGAAAAAAAATTGTGGCAGTCAGGAACGGTTACTTTTTTAGACCAAGCAGAGGGAAAAAAAATATGGAATCACTCAATTCTGAGGAAAAAATTATGAAATCATGAAAACAAAAGAACGCTCCAACACATCACTAGTATTTTGTTGCACCACCTCTGGCTTTTATAACAGCTTGCAGTCTCTGAGGCATGGACTTAATGAGTGACAAACAGTACTCTTCATCAATCTGGCTCCAACTTTCTCTGATTGCTGTAGCCAGATCAGCTTTGCAGGTTGGAGCCTTGTCATGGACCATTTTCTTCAACTTCCACCAAAGATTTTCAATTGGATTAAGATCCGGACTATTTGCAGGCCATGACATTGACCCTATGTGTCTTTTTGCAAGGAATGTTTTCACAGTTTTTGCTCTATGGCAAGATGCATTATCATCTTGAAAAATGATTTAATCATCCCCAAACATCCTTTCAATTGATGGGATAAGAAAAGTGTCCAAAATATCAATGTAAACTTGTGCATTTATTGATGATGTAATGACAGCCATCTCCCCAGTGCCTTTACCTGACATGCAGCCCCATATCATCAATGACTGTGGAAATTTACATGTTCTCTTCAGGCAGTCATCTTTATAAATCTCATTGGAACGGCACCAAACAAAAGTTCCAGCATGCCCATCTTGCCCAATGCAGATTCGAGATTCATCACTGAATATGACTTTCATCCAGTCATCCACAGTCCACGATTGCTTTTCCTTAGCCCATTGTAACCTTGTTTTTTTGTGTTTAGGTGTTAATGATGGCTTTCGTCTAGCTTTTCTATATGTAAATCCCATTTCCTTTAGGCGGTTTCTTACAGTTCGGTCACAGACGTTGACTCCAGTTTCCTCCCATTCGTTCCTCATTTGTTTTGTTGTGCATTTTCGATTTTTGAGACATATTGCTTTAAGTTTTCTGTCTTGATGCTTTGATGCCTTCCTTGGTCTACCAGTATGTTTGCCTTTAACAACCTTCCCATGTTGTTTGTATTTGGTCCAGAGTTTAGACACAGCTGACTGTGAACAACCAACATCTTTTGCAACATTGCGTGATGATTTACCCTCTTTTAAGAGTTTGATAATCCTCTCCTTTGTTTCAATTGACATCTCTCGTGTTGCAGACTAACGAGCAGATCTGATTTGATGCAGGTGTTAGTTGTGGGGATGAAAATTTACAGGGTGATTCCATAATTTTTTCCTCAGAATTGAGTGAGTCCATATTTTTTTCCCCTCTGCTTGGTCTAAAAAAGTAACTGTTACTGACTGCCACAATTATTTTTCCTGATTTCTTATAGTGTTTCTTAAAGCCAGAAAGTTGCCATTTGAAATGACTTTAGTTTTATGTCATGTCTGTGATCTGCTTTTTTTCTACAAAATTAAACAAGTGAATAAACATCCTCCGAGGCCGGTGATTCCATAATTATTGCCAGGGGTTGTAATTGAAGATATACCTTACTGAATTTTCATATCAATATGACATATGATATGACTATGATTTGACACAAATTGCAGCAACAGTGAAAATGAAACGTTCTTAAACAAAACAGTAATAATACCACACTCATTTTGCACTCATCAGAAGGTTAGGATACTGTGCCCTCCAAAAGTATTGGAATACTTGGAATTTCACACAGTTCTCACAATTTGTTTATGCCATTTTAAATACTAGAAATACAACAACAAAATTTCTAAAATTATCTTCCTCAAACTCAAACTGAAAGCAAATATCTAAAACTTGATAAAACCTGTAAATAATAATCAGTTTTATTGCCAGTTTTCTTCAGACAAGTCAGGGGATGGAAACATGAACATTTCCAAGTCACTGAATATGTCTTGGAATTTATTTACATCAATTATGAAGAAATACAAAAGTTTCTTTCACCAAAACATCAAATCTAGGCTTTCATCTCAAATGTACTTTCTGTCAAATTGTAGCTGAACTTTCAGGTCTTCTTTTTAAGAAATTCCTCTACACCACTTCATCAGGAAGCTGGATTTTATATTTTTAATTAATTTATATCAAATTGTAGAGATTTGCTTTCAGTTTGAGTTAAGGAAGATAATTTTAGAAAAAAAAATTGTTTGAAATAGAATAAAGAAATTAAAATCTGTGAAATACCAAGTGTTTCAATACCTTTGAGAGCAATTGAGAAACACTGAGGAGCAGCATCTTACTTTTTATATATAGTACAGCAGATAAGAGAATATTTAGAGTGGAATCCTGCAAATGGTGATGCAAACAACAAATTTGGCACAAATAATCCATAGACATCAACTCTTTAAAAAATAAATAAATAAAACTGATTGGCCACTTCAATTTTCAATAGGCCGCCAGGTAGAGGTCAATTGAAGAATTACACAGGGCTCAAAATCAGGGGTGGGCAACTAGTTCCAGAAAGGGCCAAGAGGGTGCAGGTTTTCTTTGCAGCCACTGACTCCACCAGGTCCCGTGGCCCGTTGTGAGGGTGGGTGGTGGCGGTGGGGCGCGGGTGTTAGCACTGGGGGTTGGCAGCTGCTGGGGGGATAGGGGCCGTGGTCTCCGCAGGGTGGTGCCCTGCTCTTGCTCGGGCGGTCTCCTGATCATGGGCTTTGGTGTTTGCGGTGGGATCCGGGGTGGGAGGGTTTGGGGGGCCCTGCTGGCTGCGCTGGGGGGGGGAGCCTGGCTGTTGGGAGGCCTTGTGCGCTTCCTGGCCCTGGGGTTGGGCCTCTGCTTTTATCTGGGGGCCGGGCCCCGCCCCGCCCTCATATGGCTCGGTGGTCCCTACCTGTGATTTGGATTCGGTTGCGGTGGCTCCATTGCCCCCCGTCCTTGCCACCGCTTGCTCCCGCCCTCCACACCACCACACCGCCTCCACACCGCCTCCACACCGCCTCCACACCGGGGTCCCCCTATTGGTGGGCTCATGCCAGCGCCTTGTGTGCTTCCCTTGGGTATGGGGCTGCTCCCTGTGCCTCCGTGAGGAGGGGAGGTGTCGGGGGTGCGTTCCGGCGCCGTCGGTCCGCTCCCCTGTTGGTTTGTCATGCTGCTCAGTGGCTCTGGGGGCTGCCCTTCCTGGCCCCTGTGCCCTTCCGCTGCCCTTTTTCCCCTGGTTTCTCCTGGGGCCCTGCGTCCTGGACCCATTTCCGTCGGTGCTCGCGGCCAGCCACATGGCTTCTGACGTGCCGGAGTGGTCCATGTCTTTTGGTAGGGTTCTGTACTTTTATCTTGGCCCAACACACCAGCCACAGTAGTGATCAGATATATAGCTGTGATCTGGGTCTCTGTGTGTGGCTGGTCATGTGTTTGTGGCCATCACCACAATTCGGTTTTGGGTGCTCTCAAGGGGTTCAAGACTCTGGTGTCCTAGATTAGGGTATGGATGCTCACTAATTAGACAACAGACTGTTGCTGTCACTGTGTGTTCATGTGTGGTTGTTTGTCCTGGTATGTTGTATGGTTGGGGACCCGTCTCCTCGATGTCTCACGTCACAGTTATTGTTTTCACCACTCGTCTTTCGTTCTTGTCTGTCTTTGTGTTGTTTTGGTGGTCGGCCCTTCCTGATAGAAGTTATCAGTTGGCTTTGAGTAGGACGTTGTAGGCTGATCGGGAAGGGCGGATGGGGATCACACACATGCCACTCACACAGTACCTGCTGTCTTACAAGAATAAATTGCATATATGTGTATTAATGTTCATAAATGGTTCTGCCAGTGTGGCATTTACCATTACAATATATGCAGACAGGGAAAATAATAATAATAATAATAAAAAAGAAAACCTGCACCTCTTGGCCCTTTCTGGAACAAGTTGCCCACCCCTGGTTAAAAGTTGCTCCAATCATGTAGAAAACTACACCACATTATTTGCCTGATCAGAAAAATTCCAAAAAAGGTATAGTTTGTACAATCTGTGACTGAATGTTCTGGAGTTATGAGGTAAAAGCAGCAAGAATGGTGACAAAGGTCAGTTTCAGTTTGTACAGGGGTCAAAAGTTAAAGTTGCTCCATTAATTTTGCTCCAGCTGTATTTGTGCAGAATTTGATGCTTGTATCACAATTTGAAGGATAGTTTCAGTTATCTTCTGCACTAATAAGCCAACAGAGCATGAACCTGTTGTGTGTTGGGGGGTTTGGCTGGACATTTTGATGTTTTCTTTTCTTTGCTCTCCAGGTGGTATGCAAACTGGTTTTTGTCTGTGGAGAAGGTGCTGGCAGAAGAGTCCTTCACCCTCATCAGCATTATTGGCTGCACTTGTGGAGGATGTTCACGTGCAGGCCTAATGACTTGCAGCACCTGTGGATGATGCTCACGTGCAAACTTAAAGACTTTCAGCTGAAGCAGATAATGAGATGGCGTTCTGCATTTAAGCCATGAGTGATTCGAGCAGAATTGTCGGGAACTCGACCTTGTGACGTTCGTTTGTGAGACGCTGAGGACCGCGCCTGGGTTTGACACATCGTGCCTGTGAAGGAGGATGGGTGAGGGACACATGCTGTCAGCACACATCAGAGGTGATGATTGTCTGAATAAGTGTTAACAGTAATTTGGTATTTTGTTACGCAGTATATTTGAACATTGATGAGAACTGTGCAGCTCGCTTCTCACTGCCATGGCGTACGGAATGATGATCCTCCACCTGTTGTGAGAAGCTACTCATTTACATAAAGCTTAAATTCAGACCTGAATGTGTTGCTGATAATGTGTGCCTTTGAAGGATATTTGTTGTAGCTGTTGACTTACCTCACCTCTTCCATCCTTCACAGAGTCAGTTTGTCGTGTCCACCTGGGGGGTGTTCAGCGGTGAGTCTGGGTCCAGAAACGTCGGGCTTCGATCCATTTGGGTGCTGGAGAGCGCGCCGTCCTTCACCTCGCCAGACAACCGCACTTTTATGTTGTACACAATTATTGCACAGAAGGGAAATAAATTTGTTTTGTTTTTGGAACCGCTTTCTGGTTATTTTAGCGCTGGGTTCAGTCAGACGCTGGTCTGCTCCTCAACTCGCGTCTGCACATAACAATAGTTCCCAGCCATTCCAAAATGGACCCAGCGGCAGAAGCGGTTCCTTTTGCTGAAAGAGTTCAAAAATACTTGGAGAAGATATGGGAGCAATTACGGCCTCTCATAAATCAAATTAAACAAACAGATGCTCGCATTACGGAGCTTGCAGCGCAAGCCGTTCTGCTTCCTGCTGCTCCAGCTGCGGCACTATCGATACCGGTGCAGATAACTCCGTCACCCAAGGGGAGGCGGAGTGCGGCGGATTATTCCGTGGATTTCCGAATTTTTCTGCTCACTCTGGTTGGAATGCCGCAGCTTTGAGAGGAGTGTTTGTGGATGGTTTGAACAATTCATTAAAAGACGAGCTAGCAGTCCGTGACGAACCAAAAGATTTAGATGAGCTGATATCTTTGGCTATTCGTCTAGATGATCGGATAAAGGAGCGTGGATGCGAGAGAGGGCGGACATCAGAGCGGGTCTTTTCGTCTCGGGGCTTTCCCCGACACAGATCAGGGCTGCCTCTTCTTCGCCCCACTGAGACTCTTCCGACGGGACCTCTGGCTCCTCTTGCGGATGAGCCCATGCAGCTCGGACGAGCTGAAGCCACCATATTGCCCCGGTCACATAAGCGTCAAGAAAGATAACAATGATGTATCTCCAGGTGTTCTTAGACAGGCATAATAACGGACACAAAAAAAAAAAAAAAAAGGGGGCAGACCTTTGGTTGTTTAGTTATTTGGGCTGTTTTTGTTTTTATGTAAGGGGTTATAAATTGTTTGGGGACTTAGAGGCGGTTCTGGTGGAGTGAACGACTGGCAGTTCGGAGCTCAGCTGGACTCAGGTAATCATAGGTTTTCATTTTTTGGACTTAGGTAATTTCTGTTTGAGGATTGGGTCGTTTTGTTTTGTTGTTTTTATTTCCCTGTTTCCCTAACCCCAACCTCACATGCTCTAAGACCGTTTGTCTTTTGGGTTGTGGGTTGGTGCAGGTTGGTTATGCTGAGCGTTTCTCAGAAAACCTCTGCACCTAGGGGGGTTGTCAGGGGCGTTTTTTTGGGTTTGGTTGATGCCCGGTTCCTCTCCAGCCCCGGTTGGCCTTTGACCGTTCGTCATTGGCGTTACCGGGGTGTGGTGCAGCAGGAACGTACCTCAGTCGGAGTGGTGGGCCGATCTGTGCCGTTCGCCATTTCGGTAGTTCCACCCCTCCTGATGGGCTGGTGGTATGGTCGGTTTGGGGCACCGGACGTATTTCCGGTTTTCCACTGTGCTTAGGGGATGGGACTGGGTTAGTTCTTCCTGTTTCCTTCCCCAGCTTGGTAGTTTTGTGCCGTTCGCCAAAATTGAGCTGACGATAGGCTCCTGGAGTGATCTGGGGTCTTTCGGTGTGCTGGGGGGGGGGGGGGGGGTAACAGGGTTTGCCCCCGGGGTGGTTTATTGAAGTCTGCCAGGGGTTGGATTTTTGTTTTTTTTATGTTTCCTTCCAGGTTCCACCTCCAGGGTTGATGGGACGGTCCTCTGGGGGGGAATTGATTGTGGGGCCGACTAGCCAAGTGTGGCCGGGTCTGGGGTTCCTGGGTTGTGGGGAGGGTGCCTCCTGGGGTTGATGGTACGGTCCTCTGGGGGGCGCTGTTGCTCCATGAATACCTGGGACCTCTGTGGGATTCCGGCTTTGGCTGTTACTCCTGGAACTGGCGGTAAAGGTCTTCTGGGGGGTGTTGGGCTCTGCAAGTCATTCTGGGGGGGTTGTTTGTTATTTTTCTTTGTGAATTTATGTTGGTATTGTGTTGTTGGGGCTATGTTGGGATTTTGGATTTGGGTGTTTTTCTTTTCTTCCCGGGGTTGGATGGGATGGTCCCCTGGGGAGGGTTTGTGGGTTTTGTGTTTTTTCTTGTATGTTGGGTTGTATATGGGACTTTTTGGGGTTTTTCGTTGATGCCAGCCGGCCTTCCAGCCGCGGTGCCCTGTCCTGCTGTCTGCGGTGGACCTTGGGAGCGTTACGCCGTCTGCTTCCTGACGAGGACCCCGGTGGGAGGTGCTGTTCTCGGGCCTGGTCTGTTTGGTCGCCAGGAGGCTTCCCATTGATGGGGGGGTACTGTTGTGTGTTGGGGGGTTTGGCTGGTCATTTTGGTGTTGTTTTCTTTTCTTTGCTCTCCAGGTGGTATGCAAACTGGTTTTTGTCTGTGGAGAAGGTGCTGGCAGAAGAGTCCTTCACCCTCATCAGCATTATTGGCTGCACTTGTGGAGGATGTTCACGTGCAGGCCTAATGACTTGCAGCACCTGTGGATGATGCTCACGTGCAAACTTAAAGACTTTCAGCTGAAGCAGATAATGAGATGGCGTTCTGCATTTAAGCCATGAGTGATTCGAGCAGAATTGCCGGGAACTCGACGTTGTGACGTTTGGTTGTGAGATGCTGAGGACCGCGCCTGGGTTTGACACATCGTGCCTGTGAAGGAGGACGGGTGAGGGACACATGCTGTCAGCACACATCAGAGGTGATGATTGTCTGAATAAGTGTTAACAGTAATTTGGTATTTTGTTACGCAGTATATTTGAACATTGATGAGAATTGTGCAGCTCGCTTCTCACTGCCGTGGCGTACGGAATGATGATCTTCCACCTGTTGTGAGAAGCTGCTCATTTACATAAAGCTTAAATTCAGACCTGAATGTGTTGCTGATAATGTGTGCCTTTGAAGGATATTTGTTGTAGCTGTTGACTTACCTCACCTCTTCCATCCTTCACAGAATCAGTTTGTCGTGTCCACCTGGGGGGTGTTCGGCGGTGAGTCTGGGTCCAGAAGCATCGGGCTTCGATCCATTTGGGCGCTGGAGAGCGCGCCGTCCTTCACCTCGCCAGACAACCGCACATTTATGTTATACACAATTATTGCACAGAAGGGAAATAAATTTGTTTTGTTTTTGGAACCGCTTTCTGGTTATTTTAGCGCTGGGTTCAGTCAGACGCTGGTCCGCTCCTCAACTCGCGTCTGCACATAACAGAACCAGCTGCTTTCTGTTAGCTTAAACGTGTATATAAGGCAACCCGAATTAAAGGAGAAACGCTGCTTTTAACAACCTGGACCTTATTTCTGGCATAAAATACAGTTGTTTACTCACCAATATAAGTCTGGTGTGATTAGAAGTCCATAGTTCACACGACGTGTTCAAATAGAACATTTTGTAGTACACAGCACAAACTACTGGACAGCAGGAACCTAGCAGTAAATGTGACTCACTGATTTGAAAATGCAGGTCTTTCAACCAGACGTGTGGTGCTGTGACATGTCAATCATCTGTGTCCAATCAGATTCCAGGGGAGTCCAGTGAAACCTCAGCCTCCGCTTTAACTCCACCCATGCCAGGAAGTACATTTCCTGTTTCACTGTGACTGAAAAGTTGGCACTTCCTGTTTGAGTGTGAGCTTGCCACTGAGTTCCCGCGAGATTCCATGGGATCTCATCTGTCAATCCAGGAAGTGTTTGTCATTTGAACATTTCCTGTTTTACTGTGGATTTGAAAATTGGCACTTCCTGTTTATGACGCCTTGCACCATGAGTGAGCTTCACGCCGCTGCGCGACGCTTCGCTCATATAACTAGCATTATAAGTTATCCTTATGGCTCTTTTTTTGTAGTATCGATGGTGAATGTAGTGTATATTTACAAGTATCGTCCCAACCTTCTGCATAGTAATTTAAATGGTAAAACTGGTGAACAACAGAGAATGTGTAGTGATTTGTAGTCCAGAATGTTTAACCTTACTGAGTACTGAGATACTTCTTCACACTTTATTTTGTACATGTTTTGAGTGAGGTATGGAGTGAGGGGGTCCCTTCTCAAGGCCATCCAATCTCTGTACTCACAAAGCAAGAGCTGTGTTCAGGTGCTCGGCCGTAAGTCGGACTCGTTTCCGGGGGGGGGGTTGGCCTTCGCCAGGGCTGCATCTTGTCACTAATCCTATTTGTGATATTCATGGGAAGGATATCGAGGCGTAGTCGGGGATGGGGGGGTGGGGGGTTCCAGTTTGGTAGGCTCAGGGTCTCATCATTGATTTTTGCAGATGCTGTGGTCCTGTTGGCTTCATCGGCCTGTGACCTCCAGCACTCACTGGATCGGTTTGCAGCTGAGCGTGAAGCGGCTGGGATGAGGATCAGCACCTCTAAATCTGAGGCCATGGTTCCCAGCAGGAAACCAATGGATTGCCTACTCCGAATAGGGAATGCGGTCTTGCCCCAAATGAAGGATTTCAAGTACCTCGGGGTCTTGTTCATGAGTGAGGGGACATTGGAGCGTAAGATTAGCCAGAGAATCAGTGTAGCAGGGGCAGTATTGCATTCTGTCTACCGTACTGTTGTGACCAAAAGGGAGCTGAGCCAAAAGGCTGATGGAATATCCAGAATGTGTGCCGAAGCTGCCTCGAATGATTCACGCACATTGGGCAGCAGCTACTGAATCCAGGTTGACTGCGGCCAGAACAGAGCACGAATACCAAGAGTGCAGGTGGAATGCAGCCACAACACAGCAAGAAACCCAACATTGTTAACAGAATGCAGCAGGAATATGCAGAATGCACATCGAATGCCATACATGTGTGGTCTGATCGCCACCCAAGGTCTGGGTGCATGGCAAGCAAGGGGAGGGGCGTACCAGAGCAAGTGCTGTGGTCCGCTCATTTGAAGACCTGCCATGTCTCACTGCTGGATGTCGAATGACATCCAACCCTTGAACTGACATGTAAACTGGGGTCCCCTGATTATCGCATCACTGTAGTGCATGTGATAAGATTATTACGGTCATCAGATCACCGATGTACAGACCCACAGCTGCTATTACCAGTAATAGCCTCCAGTCCGCAGTGCATTGCAGTATACCCATGATCAGAGGACTCTGTATTACATATGTCAGTCCATATATTGGATAAAATACAAAAACCAGAGGAGAGGTAAGGTAGGTCCTGACATTAATGCATCACACAGTGGCTGCACACACCCCTCCCCCATTGCATGCGCACCCTCTCTCTCACACACACACACACACGCAGCTGAGCAATCATTTGATCCAGTCTCACACACACGCAGCAGATCGTTTGCCTGTTATGAGCACACACACACGCAGCTGAGCAGCAGAGTTTTTTTTATACCTTGGTAATATCATTTATATAAAGAATAAACAGTTTGGATCCAGTACTGACCCCTGGCAGATGCAACAAGCAATGTCCAAGCATGATGATATATGCTCTCCCATCTTCACAAATTGTTTTCTGTAACTTCTCACACAGTGCAATGCTATCCCCCGAGTTCCATACCGTTCTAATTTATTGATAAATATGTTATGATTGATTGTGTCAAAAGCTTTTTTAAGATCAATGAAAGTCCCACTGCACATTGTTTATTATCTATTGCCCCTGTGACTTCCTCCATTGATTCAGTTATTGTCAGTGTAGTTGAGCTGTTGGATATGAATCCTTATCATATACCTATAAATGATACGCCAATATGATTGGATAAAACACTAAAGAATAAATAGCAATACACCCTTTTCGCAGACGGGTAATATTTTTCATACCACCCGAGTAATCAGCCAATCCGGACAGCGGAGCGGCGCCACGACGAAGAGGCGCGGTCAGAGGAACTGTGAAATACTGGTGAGTCACTATTAATAATTTCTTACGTGTCCAACCTCATAGGTTGATCGTTAAAATTAAATTTGTTAGTTCTAAAAGCCATCATAATTATTTATAGGAAAACGTTCTATTTTTTTTTCTACTAAGATTTGAACTTTGAGTGTTTACACAGGAGAGAAAAGTGAGAAAATGTTAATGCCTGTTTGACAAAAATGTATAAAGTGTGTAGTGAGGGGTTTCACAGCCTTAAAACATCAATAATAATTGTAAAAAATAGCGCTGACTACTTTGCAGATTTCGCCTATCACGGGTTATTTTTAGAATGTAATTCCCTTTCGCGGCCTCGCAGTTTCGCGGATTTTTTTAGTGCAATTTTGCATGCTTCTTTTTTTTTAACAGCACATTGTCTTCTGCGTCCTTATCAGGTGGACCGGTTGGCATCACCGCGATTGCTCTCACTGCCTCCAATGCGCTTACTGAGTCTGCGGGCTCGGTAAGCGCTGCAGCGGGCCACTCACACCGCCCCCCTGTCTACTGTGCTGAGCTGCATCCAACTCCAGCACCAGGTCCAGAGACAACACCTTCTGTTTTGATGCGCAGCGCCCGCTGCATGGTCTCGATAACCGCAGAGCTCCGTGGCCATGACTTGGATTCTTTGCGGGTCCCGCATCCATACCCCCGGAGGCAGTCAGCGAAGGGAGAGCACACGCATTGTTTTCTGCGTGCATTTATCATTTATAGGTATATGATAAAATCGTTATCAAGTTCTTTTACCAATGAATATGGCTTTATACACCCTGAAGAAAACCATACACCCTGAAGCCAAAGGGTGTATGGTTTTCTTCAGGGTGTATAAAGCCATATTCATTGGTAAAAGAACTTGATAACTGATAATATTGACTGTCCAAAAGTAGTTTATGTTTTTCTATAAATTTGCCTAATCTGTGATTGAAAGGTATTTCTAGAATTTTGGAGAATTGTGGAAGTAAAGAAACAGGCCTATGTTTGATGAAGTGGTGTCGATCCCCACTTTTATACAACTTTTGCTATTTTCATTTTGTTTGGAAATTTACCAGTTTGGAATGATATGCTACAGATATGTTAGTGGTTCTGAGATCCTCTTCATGACTGCATATCTGCTTTAAGCTACGAGTTTGTGAGTTATACCACGGAGTCAGGCATTTCTGATTTAAAGCTCTCTTTTTCAGAGGAGCTACAGCATCCAAAGTTGTCTTCAATGAGGATGTAAAACTATTGACGAGATACTCTATCTCACTTACAGAGTTTAGGTAGCTACTCTGCACTGTGTTGGTATATGGCATTAGAGAACATAAAGAAGGAAACATATCCTTAAACCTAGTTACAGCGCTTTCTGAAAGACTTCTAGTGTAATGAAACTTATTCCCCACTGCTGGGTAGTCCATCAGAGTAAATGTAAATGTTATTAAGAAATGATCAGACAGAAGGGAGTTTTCAGGGAATACTGTTAAGTCTTCTATTTCCATACCAGAGGTCAGAACAAGATCTAAGATATGATTAAAGTGGTGGGTGGACTCATTTACTTTTTGAGCAAAGCTAATAGAGTCTAATAATAGATTAAATGCAGTGTTGAGGCTGTCATTCTCAGCATCTGTGTAGATGTTAAAATCGCCCACTATAATTATCTTATCTGAGCTAAGCACTAAGTCAGACGAAAGGTCTGAAAATTCACAGAGAAACTCACAGTAACGACCAGGTGGACGATAGATAATAACAAATAAAACTGTTTTTTGGGACTTCCAATTTGGATGGACAAGACTAAGAGTCAAGCTTTCAAATGAATTAAAGCTCTGTCTGGGTTTTGGATTAATTAATAAGCTGGAATGGAAGATTGCTGCTAATCCTCCGCCTCGGCCCGTGCTACGAGCGTTCTGGCAGTTAGTGTGACTCGGGGGTGTTGACTCATTTAAACTAACATATTCATCCTGCTGTAACCAGGTTTCTGTAAGGCAGAATAAATCAAAATGTTGATCAATTATTATATCATTTACTAACAGGGACTTAGAAGCGAGAGATCTAATGTTTAATAGACCACATTTAACTGTTTTAGTCTGTGGTGCAGTTGAAGGTGCTATATTATTTTTTCTTTTTGAATTTTTATGCTTAAATAGATTTTTACTGGTTATTGGTGGTCTGGGAGCAGGCACCGTCTCTACAGGGATGGGGTAATGAGGGGATGGCAGGGGGAGAGAAGCTGCAGAGAGGTGTGTAAGACTACAACTCTACTTCCTGGTCCCAACCCTGGATAGTCACGGTTTGGAGGATTTAAGAAAATTGGCCAGATTTCTAGAAATGAGAGCTGCTCCATCCAAAGTGGGATGGATTCTGTCTCTCCTAACAAGACCAGGTTTTCCCCAGAAGCTTTGCCAATTATCTATGAAGCCCACCTCATTTTTTGGACACCACTCAGACAGCCAGCAATTCAAGGAGAACATGCGGCTAAACATGTCACTCCCGGTCTGATTGGGGAGGGGCCCAGAGAAAACTACAGAGTCCGACATTGTTTTTGCAAAGTTACACACCGATTCAATGTTAATTTTAGTGACCTCCGATTGGCGTAACCGGGTGTCTTTACTGGCGACGTGAATAATACAATCTTACCAAATTTACGCTTAGCCTTAGCCAGCAGTTTCAAATTTCCTTCAATGTCGCCTGCGCTGGCCCCCGGAAGACAATTGACTATGGTTGCTGGTGTCGCTAACTTCACATTTCTCAAAACAGAGTCGCCAATAACCAGAGTTTGATCCTCGGCGGGTGTGTCGCCGAGTGGGGAAAAAATGGTTAGAAATGTGAACGGGTTGGCGGTATACACGGGGCCTCTGTTTAGGACTACCCTTCCTCCTCACAGTCACCCAGTCGGCCTGCTTTCCCGGCTGCTCGGGATCTGCTGGAAGGGAACTAACGGCGGCTAAGCTACCTTGGGCCACACCGACTACAGGGGCCTGGCTAGCTGTAGAATTTTCCACGGTGCGGAGCCAAGTCTCCAATTCGCCCAGCCTGGCCTCCAAAGCTACAAATTAGCTACACTTATTACAAGTACCATTACTGCTAAAGGAGGCAGAGGAATAACTAAACATTTCACACCCAGAGCAGAAAAGTGCGGGAGAGACAGGAGAAGCCGCCATGCTAAATCGGCTAAGAGCTAGTAGCTGCGCTAAGCTAGCGGATTCCTAAAAACACACAAAGTGAATAATGTGTAAATAATTTAGAGGTGATTCAGCAGAGGGAGTGCTTTAGTTAAGGCACATGAAGATTACACTGTGAAACAAATCGTTATCTAGATAACTAGATCAATCTAACTGTGCAGATTAAACAGCTAACAGATACAGAAAAACACCGCTGTGCTCCGGAACAGGAAGTGATACAATACCGCAGTGAGAGCCAACCACCAGTAGAGGCAAGCCAATATATGATAACAAGAACCTAAACAATTTATAAATACATTAAGACAGTAAATTAACATAAACAAATACACAATTAACAAGAAATAAACAATTTCCGCTTTAAAAGCTTAATTCATCACAGCGTTGCATTATTCAGGTCTGTGATGACCTGATCAGGTGTGAGTCTGATCAGGTCTGATCAGGTGTGATCAGACCTGATCGATCAGACCTGATCAGGTGTGATCAGCAGAGGGTCGGCTGATCAGCTTTAAGGGTTGGCTTTAAGAGTCACAGCACTCCATTCATTCATGACAGCCTTTCCCACAGCCAGCCCACTCATCATCATTCTGTACACAATGAAAATGGTCCACCAAGATAAAATAAAAAATAAAATAATGTGTTATTACTCTGTTTCTGACATGCACCACACGGTGCAGTACCAACCAGAACCACTGTGTTCTGGTTGGTACTGCCGACAGAACCACAGGGCTGTCGGCAGACGCTGGATAATCGTTAAGGTGTGACAGGGCCTTAAAACGAGTGCAACAGGATGTCCAAACACATATACAACAGAGCACCTCCACCAGACACCCACAACTGTACACACAACACAAGACAACAATAAAAACACTCCTTCCCTCCAAAACCAATGGCAAAGACACTGGACAACACACAACTAAAAACTGTCATCATAAACATGGACAGGAATAAAAAAATAAATAGTACAATATTTAAAAATCATGTAAAAAATTCTCAGTTCAGTGCATTCAAATAGTCACAGATAGTCACAGGAATAAAAGGATTCCTGGCACGACTAGTCCTTAGCTTAGGGAGCCTAAAAGGGCAGCCAGAGGGGAGCAAATTAAACTCCCCAAAGAGTGGGTGCTCAGGGCAGTGCAACATCTGGTTAGTCTTTCCTCTGACCTGTTTATCATAAATATGTTGTAGCTGTGGTAGCGGTACCCCGACCACTTTAGATGCCACGTTTACTAGCTTTATTAACTTACGCTTGCTGCTCACTGGAAGGCCACAGTACCACACCACCATACAAAATGTCAGGACTGATTCAGTGAGACACTGATAAACCATCAGAGTCCAGCACATGCTGAATGATTCATCTCCCTCAAAAAGAAAAGTCTCTGTTGGGTCTTTTTTGCAGACAGCGTCTGTGTTGCTCTCAAAGGATAATTTGCTGTTGATGATAGACATTTGTACTCATCCACTGTATCAACATTGATATTCTGAATAACAGTTTGTGAGACATTATGCTGTGATCTTCAGAAATCAGTTATCACGTCCTTTGTCTTAGAAACACAGTCCTCATCGTCATTCAGAAGGGTCATTATTAACCATGTTGTCTGCAAATTTCACACAGTATTTACTCATATTTACTCTTACAATCATTAGTACAGCAGTGTTCAGAATATTAGTAGTGCTATGTGACTAAAAAGATTAATCCAGGTTTTGAGTATATTTCTTATTGTTACATGGGAAACAAGGTACCAGTAGATTCAGTAGAGTCTCACAAATCCAACAAGACCAAGCATTCATGATATGCACACTCTTAAGGCTATGAAATTGGGCTATTAGTAAAAAAAAAAAAAAAAGTAGAAAAGAGGATGTTCACAATAATAGAAGCATCTGCTGTTGACGCTACAAACTCAAAACTATTATGTTCAAACTGCTTTTTTAGCAATCCTGTGAATCACTAAACTAGTATTTAGTTGTATAACTACAGTTTTTCATGATTTCTTCACATCTGCGAGGCATTAATTTTATTGGTTTGGAACCAAGATTTTGCTTGTTTACTAGTGTGTGTCTCTTATTGAAACACCCATTTCAAGGGCATGTCCTCTTCAGCATAAGGCAACATGGCCTCTTCAAGTATTTTGACATATCCAAACTGATCCATGATACCTGGTATGCGATATATAGGCCCAACACCATAGTAGGAGAAACATGCCCATATCATGATGCTTGCACCACCATGCTTCACTGTCTTCACTGTGAACTGTGGCTTGAATTCAGAGTTTGGGGGTCATTTCACAAACTGTCTGTGGCCCTTGGACCCAAAAAGAACAATTTTACTCTCATCAGTCCACAAAATATTCCTCCATTTTTCTTTAGGCCAGTTGATGTGTTCTTTGGCCAATTGTAATCTCTTTATTTACCAGAGGGACTTTGCGGGGGATTCTTGCAAATAAATTAGCTTCACACAGGCGTCTTCTAACTGTCACCGCACTTACAGGTAACTCCAGACTGTCTTTGATCATGCTGGAGCTGATCAATGGGTGCCATTCTGGTTATTCTTCTATCCATTTTGATGGATGTTTTCCGTTTTCTTCCACGTGTCTCTGTTCTTTTTTGTCCATTTTAAAGCATTGGAGATCATTGTAGATGAACAGCCTATAATTTTTCGCACCTGCGTATAAGTTTTCCCCTCTCCAATCAACTTTTTAATCAAACTATGCTGTTCTTCTGAACAATGTCTTGATAATCCCATTTTTCTCAGGCTTTCAAAGAGAAAAGCATGTTCAACAGGTGCTGGCTTCATCCTTAAATAGGGGACACCTGATTCACACCTGTTTGTTCCACAAAATTGACGAACTCACTGAATGAATGCCACACTACTATTATTGTGAACACCCCTTTTTCTACTTTTTTTTTTTTACTAATAGCCCAATTTCATAGCCTTAACAGTGTGCATATCATGAATGCTTGGTCTTGTTGGATTTGTGAGAATCTACTGAATCTACCTTGTTTCCCATGTAACAATAAGAAATATACTCAAAACCTGGATTAATCTTTTTAGTCACATAGCACTACTATTATTCGGAACACTACTGTATATAAGATAAAAAGCAGTGGTGACAGAATACAGCCCTGTGGAGTGCCTGTCGAAGAACAGGTGTTTGAGGATAAAACACCATTAACCCGGACGCACTGCAACCTGTTGGACAGAAAATCCAGTATCAAACCAGTGAAGTTAGGCTTCAAGTTAAAAAGGTTTCTCAGCCAGCAGATACAGCTGATAATATTGAACACTGAAGAGAAGTCAATAGAAAGGAGCCAAGCATGAGTTTCTGAGGTTTCCCGATGTTTGTAAAGGAAATTTATCAATGTAAGTTTTGCATCCTTAACACCTCTGCAGCCCTGTGATCTAACTGTTCCTCCACCTGCTTCAGTAACTCCTGCTGAACCATCCTCTCAAAGGTCTTCATCACCAAAGAGGTATGAGCTGCCAGTTGAAAGTCATTTAAGACCATAGGGTTCTTACACTTAGCCACAGGAATGATTGTATAGTGCTTCCAAATCTTTGGCACTGTTTGCATCTGGAGTGACTGAGTGAAGATCACTTTGAAGATCTCACTTTGCCGACTCGACCACTGATGTTGTCAGGGCCAGGGCTTTTACTAAATGATGATTTGTTTAAATAATGATTTGACCATAGACATGTCAATATCAAAAGCGGGGGGGCACTGATCAAATTCTCCCTCATATGACTGAAATCGTTGTTTGAAAATCTCATATAAAAGCCATTTAATTCATTAGCTAAAATCACATCAGAATTAAAACCACATTGTTACTGCCTTTATATGCCACCAGCCTGTCATTAGTTTCATACCATCAAACAACAGATCTGAGATCAGATTCAGTAAATTTGGCCTCAGTTTTATATTTATACTGAAGATTAGCCTTTCAGGTCACCCAACGCTCCTAATTTCAGCATGTGCCTTCTTATCACCACTATTAAAAATAGTCCTCTTTTCCCTCAGCAGGTGTTTCAGTTCTTTAGATATCCAGGGCTTATTGTTAGGATAAGAAAGCCCTGTCTTAGTTGGGATCACAGTGTCCACACAGAAGGGGATGTAACTGCATACAGCATCTGTCAGATCATCAATGCTGCTGGATGATTCCTGAAAAATGGAGCAGTCAGTACAGTCCAGACAGCCGTGTAGGGCCAAAGTGCTTTCCTCATTCCATACCTGAACCACACGAGCCTGCACTCTGTCTCTATGCAGCAAGCAGCACAGAAACTCAGAGCAAACTTCAGTTTTATTTGGTACTCAGCAGACAGTACACAGACTGATGACAACCTGAGAAAGACATTAACCAGGACCAGGCTCAGTGACCAACACCCGACACAGGAAACGGGCAGCCAGAGGAACAAAAAAGAACAAAAAAGATGTGGTCACTGTCAGGCAGAGGAGCATGAGACAGAGGAGCAGTTTCTTATACACTGGGAAAAATATGAAAATTTAAGAAAGAGCTTCTTTCCTAAACATAAATATGTCCCAAATTTTAACAGACTTGATAAAAAAGAAAAAAAAAAAAAAGAAAAAAGGCCAACGTGTTGGTGTGAAGGGCCATCAGCAAAGTCTCTTAAAAATGTGAGAGCCTAGTCACTAATGTAAAATAACACAATGCGCACACACACACACACACACACACACACACACACACACACACACACACACACACACACACACACACACACACACACACACACACACACACACACACACACACACACACACACACTCACCATATGCTGCGTTGTTCTTTTTCCTTTTAATTAATTAATTTATTTTTCCACTACTACTTGTATAATCTACGATGAACCCCTGAAATGGCCAGATCTCCGTGGATGGATACACCTACTTCTAGTTTGGTTGTTCTAACTGTTGTGTTAGACCAGCTCCTTCCAATGGTGCCGGATGTTACCCCTGTCAGTGAGTGTATATGGTGAGGCTCAAACTGGAACATTCACTGGGTGTTTTGTCTGTTGTCTGTTGCTCTGACTGTGATGAGTGAGGTATCTGTGAGGGAGAACTTTTATTCACGGCTTCACTCGGTGACTGGTGACTGCCGCAGAGGTGATACCTTATTGGTCATGGGTAATTTTAACGCAACCTCTGGTATGGACAAGTTTGGCTACAAGGACCGTACTGGTCTGCATGGATCTGGTAACCGGAGTGAAAATGCCTCAATGCTCCTTGAGTTTTGAGGCTCAGAGTTGCTGAATCCTGCTTTCAACATCCAGATGTCCACTAATGAACAAGGGGTTCTAATACGGATGTGTTGCCTTGGAGATTGACCATGTCCTTATGGGAAACTGCAGGAAAATTCTGCACAACTGTAGGGTCTACAGAAGTGCCCAGTTTGTTAATTCCAACCACAGACTTGTTGTGGCTTCCCTGGGGATTACATTCAAATTTCGCATGGCACTGCCTGCTCAGTGCCCAAGGTTAAATCTGGCAGTACTTCAGAATGAGACTGTTTCTCATGAATTTTCATGCAATTTGGCTGGATGACTTGCAGGCATGGACACGACTGGTGATCCCAGTGGATTGTGGGAGTTGTTCCGCAATCAGACTCTGGAAGTTGTTGAGGATTGTACTGCAAAACCAGTGTCCATAGGTGGAGGTGTTTTATATCGGAGGACATTCTAAATATCATCCAGAGGAGTTACAGTGAGGAAAATAAGTATTTGAACACCCTGCGGTTTTGCAAGTTCTCCCACTTAGAAATCATGGAGGGGTCTGAAATTTTCATCTTAGGTGCATGTCCACTGTGAGAGACATAATCTAAAAAAAAGAAAAATCCGGAAATCACAATGTATGATTTTTTAATAATTTATTTGTATGTTACTGCTGCAAATAAGTATTTGAACACCTACCAACCAGCAAGAATTCTGGCTCACACAGACCTGTTAATTTTTCTTTAAGAAGCCCTCTTATTCTGCACTCTTTACCTGTATTAATTGCACTTGTTTGAACTTGTTACCTGTATAAAAGACACCTGTTCACACACTCAATCAATCACACTCCAACCTGTCCACCATAACAAGACCAAAGAGCTGTCTAACGACACCAGGGACAAAACTGTAGACCTGCACAAGGCTGGGATGGACTACAGGACAACAGACAAGCAGCTTGGTAGAAGACAACAACTGTTATGATTATTTATTAGAAAGTGTAAGAAACACAAGATGACTGTCAATCTCCCTCGGTCTGGGATTCCATGCAAGATCTCACTTTGTGGGGTAAGGATGATTCTGAGAAAGCTCAGAACTACATAGGAGGACCTGGTCAATGACCTGAAGAGAGCTGGGACCACAGTCGCAAAGATTACATTAGTAACACATGATGCTGTCATGGTTTAAAATCCTGCAGGGCAGCAGGGTCCCCCTGCTCAAGCAAGCACATGTCCAGGACCGTTTGAAGTTCACCAGTGACCATCTGGATGATCCAGAGGAGGCATGGGAGAAGGTCATGTGGTCAGATGAGACCAGAATAGAGCTTTTTGGAATCAACTCCACTTACCATGTTTAGAGGATGAGAACAACCCCAAGAAAACCATCCCAACTGTGAAGCATGGGGGTGGAAACATCATACTCTGGGGGTGCTCTTCTGCAAAGGGGATAGGACGACTGCACCGTATTGAAGGGAGGATGGATGTATTGCAAGATTTTGGCAAACAACCTCCTTCCCTCAGTAAGAGCATTGACCCATGGCTGGGTCTTCCAGCATGACAATGACCCCAAACACACAGCCAGGGCAACTAAGGAGGGGCTCCGTAAGAAGCATTTAAAGGTCCTGGAGTGGCCTGGGCAGTCTCCAGACCTGAACTCAATAGAAAATCTTTGGAGGGAGCTGAAACGTCAAACCTGAAAGATTTGGAGAAGATCTGTATGGAGGAGTGGACCAAAATCCCTGCTGCTGTGTGTGAAAACCTGGTGAAAAACTACTGGAAACGTTTGACCTCTGTAATTGCAAACAAAGGCTACTGTACCAAATATTAACATTGATTTTCACAGGTGTTCAAATACTTATTTGCAGCAGTAACATACAAATAAATTATTTAAAAATCATATATTGTGATTTCTGGATTTTTTTTTTTAGATTATGTCTCTTACAGTGGACATGCACCTAAGATGAAAATTTCAGACCCCTCCATGATTTCTAAGTGGGAGCACTTGCAAAAATCACAGGGTGTTCAAATACTTATTTTCCTCACTGTATAGTGCATGGCTTGATGGACATTTTAGGCTCTCGGGGCCACACCTACACAATAACGGGAGACATGAGACAAAATCAGAGCATAACGTATAAGACATCACAGACAAACGGACAGATGAAAACCCAAAAAGCGAAATGGACCGCTGGGTGGAACCGCCACACCCTGACTGCAGCACTTGAGAAGCTGAGTGAAGCTGAATGTAACAAATGAAGTAACTATTAATCTAACTGTCCACCAAAGTCCTCAGTGTTGAGGACCCTGGTGGCTGGTGAAGACCAAGAAAATGCTGGAGATAGATGGCTGTTTTACAGATGTAGGAGTGAACCAGTTGTCTGCCTGGATGGTTGCCATTCAGAACCCACAGCGTGTGGTCCTGAATTCTGTGGTGTTGTGGATGCAGTGAAGCATGATGCCACTGGCAAATTATAAACCAACATGAAATTGGCTCCTTTGTACAAAATTCTTGAAAAACGTGATTCACAACAGCTTGTGGACTGTCTCATTGATTATCATGTTACTGAGTCACTGAAACTTTGATTCTCACCGTTTTGTCATCTCGATTTAATGGCTGTAATATGTTGTTTTCTGGTTTGTTTTCTGAACTTCAGACAGTTCAGAACTCCGCAGCAAGAATTAGAACTCTGAGAGTGTTGTGTCTGTCTTTGACTGTTTGTCTGTGGCCTTGCTTCATGGTTTTGTTCTGTCCTTTTGCTGAGTTATTTTTAACTTAGTCTCACAAGTTTTTTTCGTGCTCCTGCTTTCATGACAGGGTTTTTTAAATGTAACTTTTACTAACCCTACCCCTACCCCTAACCATACCACCCCTCTGCATCACTTTCATTTCGTGGTCCCATCACAGAATGTATTAGAATGAATTTGTGCTTCCGTTACGAAAATGTGGCACTTTTTGTGACAATATCACAAACCAATAGATGTATATTTTGCGATGCTGAATCATGACATGCCGTGAGATATAGTAGGCTATTTTACTTATATGGTTGCGGTCTGTCTTTTCATTTGTCTGTGATCTGCCCCTGTCTGTGCCCCGTTGTTAATGTTATTGAGATCTGTCCATGTCTCTGTGTTTTGTCATTTGTCTCTTTGGCATCTCTTGTGGCTTTTCTCCTGTTCACATGTGTTTTCTGTTTTTTGTTGATGGATTTAGTTTTAAGCCGGGTTCACACGACAAGATAATTAGGCCGATATCGGACCCGCTCTTCCCCTTCCGACAATCTTAAGGACGCCCGACAATCATGATGATGCTAAAGATAATCTTATCAGATAGTCCTGCCGTGTGTGGTGTGTTCAGAGTGCTCTGATCTGCTTGGAAGGATGTCAGGGGTGCTCCGATCGCAAATTGGGGATATTCAACATGTTGGATTGACTTGGCCCGATATCGCAGCATGTGTTGTGTCCTCTGACCACAAACGAGCACGCAGCCTGCTGAGTGTGACATGCAGCCAATCAGAAAGCGAGGTGACGGACTGCGGAGCGGAACATAACATCAAAACAGCTGTTCTGACGGTGGTCGCGCTGTCTCCACTCCTTTAAAGAACACCTTTTCTTTTTCTTTTTGTATTGTTTTTACCCTCTGTTTAAAATAGTCCACAAAGTATCTCCGTTTGTTTACTCTGAAGTCACGTTTAATCTTGAGAGATTTTGCGAGATTTCCTGTCTGACCTGGGAATGTTCGTGTGTGAAATCTGGATGAACAACACTGTTTAGATCTACGATCTTTTTCATCTCCACATGTGTGGTCTCTCAGGTTTTGGAAACCTACAGATAATTTTAAAATCCTGCCGTGTGAACCAGGCATAAGTCATCATGTCATTCTTGCTGTACTTTGCTGCTGACTTCCTTATTTTGCTCTTATTTTTTGTCTTAACCTTTGTTTTCTACTCTTTCTCTTTGGATTTGTTCTGTGGGTATTTTGTATTGCTCCTCTATCTTATACTGTGTTCACTATTTAGTTCTATGTTGGTTTTCTGCTTTTTGTTGATGCATTTAGTTGGTAAAACTTTACTTGAAGGTACCGTCTGTTACATGACACAGTCATGAATGTGTCATAAACATTATGCCAATGTCATAACTGTTTATGAATGCTGTCATTAAGTGTCATTCGGTTTTTGTCATGACAAATTGACATTTTTGGGTTGTCTTCATTTTGGCAACTTGACATTAATCAAAGTGACATGACCAGAGCTGTCTTTGTCATGACAACTTGACCTCGTGCAGACCAGACTCAGAGATGGCCACGCAAGCATTTATGCCGCAGGCAGGTGTCATCCAGCGACCTGGGGTGCAGGGCCAGCGTTCATTCCTCATGCTGTCATTGGGCCTGTAACAATGGTAACGTCCATTCCATATGCAGACTGCAGTGTGCTGCATCAGCTCCAGGCATGGCACCTCACGGCATCCCATGGTCCGCAGCCACAAATCTTAAGCGATGCTGTCAGTACCTCGGGCAGAGAGAAAAAGCAGAATCAATCGGCTGGAAAAAAAAAACACTTATATGGAATAATTCATCAGCAGTAAATCAATAAGAAAACAGAGAAAACAATAAGCTGATCACCGGCCGCTAGACCTAAGCTTCACTAGCAAACACAGAATTTAGATGAAGTTGAGGCCGACACCTGTATAAAATGAATTTAAAAGGATAGAAATCATAGCTCCATAATTTCACAAATGTCAAGCTATCATAATAAGGACATCCCAAACAAATTTAATGTCAAGTTGTCATGACAAAGTCAACTTCTGGTCATGTCACTTTGAATAATGTCAAGTTGTCATAATAAGAACATCACAAACAAATTTAATGTCAAGTAGTCATGACAAAGACAACTTCTGGTAATGTCACTTTGATTAATGTCAAGTTGTCATAATAAGGACATCCCAAACAAATTTAATGTCAAGTAGTCGTGACAAAGTCAACTTCTGGTAATGTCACTTTGAATAATGTCAAGCTGTCATAATAAGAACATCACAAACAAATTTAATGTCAAGTAGTCGTGACAAAGTCAACTTCTGGTCATGTCACTTTGAATAATGTCAAGCTGTCATAATAAGAACATCACAAACAAATTTAATGTCAAGTAGTCGTGACAAAGTCAACTTCTGGTAATGTCACTTTGAATAATGTCAAGCTGTCATAATAAGAACATCACAAACAAATTTAATGTCAAGTAGTCGTGACAAAGTCAACTTCTGGTCATGTCACTTTGAATAATGTCAAGCTGTCATAATAAGAACATCACAAACAAATTTAATGTCAAGTAGTCGTGACAAAGTCAACTTCTGGTCATGTCACTTTGAATAATGTCTAGTTGTCATAATAAGAACATCACAAACAAATTTAATGTCAAGTTGTCATGACAAAGTCAACTTCTGGTCATGTCACTTTGAATAATGTCAAGTTGTCATAATAAGAACATCACAAACAAATTTAATGTCAAGTTGTCGTGACAAAGTCAACTTCTGGTCATGTCACTTTGAATAATGTCAAGTTGTCATAATAAGAACATCCCAAACAAATTTAATGTCAAGTAGTCGTGACAAAGTCAACTTCTGGTAATGTCACTTTGAATAATGTCAAGCTATCATAATAAGGACATCCCAAACAAATTTAATGTCAAGTTGTCATGACAAAGTCAACTTCTGGTCATGTCACTTTGAATAATGTCAAGTTGTCATAATAAGAACATCACAAA
Source organism: Thalassophryne amazonica (assembly GCF_902500255.1). NCBI lineage: Eukaryota > Metazoa > Chordata > Actinopteri > Batrachoidiformes > Batrachoididae > Thalassophryne > Thalassophryne amazonica. The sequence goes on from NW_022986273.1 coordinate 255,085, forward strand.
CAAATTTTATGTCAAGTTGTCATGACAAAGACAACTTCTGGTCATGTCACTTTGAATAATGTCAAGTTGTCATAATAAGAACATCACAAACAAATTTAATGTCAAGTAGTCATGACAAAGACAACTTCTGGTAATGTCACTTTGATTAATGTCAAGTTGTCATAATAAGGACATCCCAAACAAATTTAATGTCAAGTAGTCATGACAAAGACAACTTCTGGTCATGTCACTTTGATTAATGTCAAGTTGTCATAATAAGGACATCCCAAACAAATTTAATGTCAAGTAGTCGTGACAAAGTCAACTTCTGGTAATGTCACTTTGAATAATGTCAAGCTGTCATAATAAGAACATCACAAACAAATTTAATGTCAAGTAGTCGTGACAAAGTCAACTTCTGGTCATGTCACTTTGAATAATGTCAAGCTGTCATAATAAGAACATCACAAACAAATTTAATGTCAAGTTGTCATGACAAAGTCAACTTCTGGTCATGTCACTTTGAATAATGTCAAGTTGTCATAATAAGAACATCACAAACAAATTTAATGTCAAGTTGTCATGACAAAGTCAACTTCTGGTCATGTCACTTTGAATAATGTCAAGTTGTCATAATAAGAACATCCCAAACAAATTTAATGTCAAGTAGTCGTGACAAAGTCAACTTCTGGTAATGTCACTTTGAATAATGTCAAGCTGTCATAATAAGAACATCACAAACAAATTTAATGTCAAGTTGTCATGACAAAGTCAACTTCTGGTCATGTCACTTTGAATAATGTCAAGCTGTCATAATAAGAACATCACAAACAAATTTAATGTCAAGTTGTCATGACAAAGTCAACTTCTGGTAATGTCACTTTGAATAATGTCAAGCTGTCATAATAAGGACATCCCAAACAAATTTAATGTCAAGTTGTCATGACAAAGTCAACTTCTGGTAATGTCACTTTGAATAATGTCAAGCTGTCATAATAAGAACATCACAAACAAATTTAATGTCAAGTTGTCGTGACAAAGACAACGTCTGGTCATGTCACTTTGAATAATGTCAAGCTGTCATAATAAGAACATCACAAACAAATTTAATGTCAAGTTGTCGTGACAAAGTCAACTTCTGGTCATGTCACTTTGAATAATGTCAAGCTGTCATAATAAGAACATCACAAACAAATTTAATGTCAAGTTGTCGTGACAAAGTCAACTTCTGGTCATGTCACTTTGAATAATGTCAAGCTGTCATAATAAGAACATCACAAACAAATTTAATGTCAAGTTGTCGTGACAAAGTCCACTTCTGGTCATGTCACTTTGAATAATGTCAAGTTGTCATAATAAGAACATCACAAACAAATTTAATGTCAAGTTGTCGTGACAAAGTCAACTTCTGGTAATGTCACTTTGAATAATGTCAAGCTGTCATAATAAGAACATCACAAACAAATTTAATGTCAAGTTGTCGTGACAAAGTCAACTTCTGGTCATGTCACTTTGAATAATGTCAAGCTGTCATAATAAGAACATCACAAACAAATTTAATGTCAAGTTGTCGTGACAAAGTCAACTTCTGGTCATGTCACTTTGAATAATGTCAAGCTGTCATAATAAGAACATCACAAACAAATTTAATGTCAAGTTGTCGTGACAAAGTCCACTTCTGGTCATGTCACTTTGAATAATGTCAAGTTGTCATAATAAGAACATCACAAACAAATTTTATGTCAAGTAGTTGTGACAGACAACTTCTGGTAATGTCACTTTGATTAATGTCAAGTTGTCATAATAAGAACATCACAAACAAATTTAATGTCAAGTAGTCGTGACAAAGTCAACTTCTGGTCATGTCACTTTGAATAATGTCAAGTTGTCATAATAAGAACATCACAAACAAATTTAATGTCAAGTTGTCATGACAAAGACAACTTCTGGTCATGTCACTTTGAATAATGTCAAGTTGTCATAATCAATCAATCAATCAATTTTTTTATATAGCGCCAAATCACAACAAACAGTTGCCCCAAGGCGCTTTATATTGTAAGGCAAGGCCATACAATAATTATGTAAAACCCCAACGGTCAAAACGACCCCCTGTGAGCAAGCACTTGGCTACAGTGGGAAGGAAAAACTCCCTTTTAACAGGAAGAAACCTCCAGCAGAACCAGGCTCAGGGAGGGGCAGTCTTCTGCTGGGACTGGTTGGGGCTGAGGGAGAGAACCAGGAAAAAGACATGCTGTGGAGGGGAGCAGAGATCGATCACTAATGATTAAATGCAGAGTGGTGCATACAGAGCAAAAAGAGAAAGAAACAGTGCATCATGGGAACCCCCCAGCAGTCTACGTCTATAGCAGCAAAACTAAGGGATGGTTCAGGGTCACCTGATCCAGCCCTAACTATAAGCTTTAGCAAAAAGGAAAGTTTTAAGCCTAATCTTAAAAGTAGAGAGGGTGTCTGTCTCCCTGATCTGAATTGGGAGCTGGTTCCACAGGAGAGGAGCCTGAAAGCTGAAGGCTCTGCCTCCCATTCTACTCTTACAAACCCTAGGAACTACAAGTAAGCCTGCAGTCTGAGAGCGAAGCGCTCTATTGGGGTGATATGGTACTACGAGGTCCCTAAGATAAGATGGGACCTGATTATTCAAAACCTTATAAGTAAGAAGAAGAATTTTAAATTCTATTCTAGAATTAACAGGAAGCCAATGAAGAGAGGCCAATATGGGTGAGATATGCTCTCTCCTTCTAGTCCCCGTTAGTACTCTAGCTGCAGCATTTTGAATTAACTGAAGGCTTTTTAGGGAACTTTTAGGACAACCTGATAATAATGAATTACAATAGTCCAGCCTAGAGGAAATAAATGCATGAATTAGTTTTTCAGCATCACTCTGAGACAAGACCTTTCTGATTTTAGAGATATTGCGTAAATGCAAAAAAGCAGTCCTACATATTTGTTTAATATGCGCTTTGAATGACATATCCTGATCAAAAATGACTCCAAGATTTCTCACAGTATTACTAGAGCTCAGGGTAATGCCATCCAGAGTAAGGATCTGGTTAGACACCATGTTTCTAAGATTTGTGGGGCCAAGTACAATAACTTCAGTTTTATCTGAGTTTAAAAGCAGGAAATTAGAGGTCATCCATGTCTTTATGTCTGTAAGACAATCCTGCAGTTTAGCTAATTGGTGTGTGTCCTCTGGCTTCATGGATAGATAAAGCTGGGTATCATCTGCGTAACAATGAAAATTTAAGCAATACCGTCTAATAATACTGCCTAAGGGAAGCATGTATAAAGTGAATAAAATTGGTCCTAGCACAGAACCTTGTGGAACTCCATAATTAACTTTAGTCTGTGAAGAAGATTCCCCATTTACATGAACAAATTGTAATCTATTAGACAAATATGATTCAAACCACCGCAGCGCAGTGCCTTTAATACCTATGGCATGCTCTAATCGCTGTAATAAAATTTCATGGTCAACAGTATCAAAAGCAGCACTGAGGTCTAACAGAACAAGCACAGAGATGAGTCCACTGTCCGAGGCCATAAGAAGATCATTTGTAACCTTCACTAATGCTGTTTCTGTACTATGATGAATTCTAAAACCTGACTGAAACTCTTCAAATAGACCATTCCTCTGCAGATGATCAGTTAGCTGTTTTACAACTACCTTTTCAAGAATTTTTGAGAGAAAAGGAAGGTTGGAGATTGGCCTATAATTAGCTAAGATAGCTGGGTCAAGTGATGGCTTTTTAAGTAATGGTTTAATTACTGCCACCTTAAAAGCCTGTGGTACATAGCCAACTAACAAAGATAGATTGATCATATTTAAGATCGAAGCATTAAATAATGGTAGGGCTTCCTTGAGCAGCCTGGTAGGAATGGGGTCTAATAAACATGTTGATGGTTTGGATGAAGTAACTAATGAAAATAACTCAGACAGAACAATCGGAGAGAAAGAGTCTAACCAAATACCGGCATCACTGAAAGCAGCCAAAGATAACGATACGTCTTTGGGATGGTTATGAGTAATTTTTTCTCTAATAGTTAAAATTTGGAGACAACTTCTGGTAATGTCACTTTGATTAATGTCAAGTTGTCATAATAAGGACATCCCAAACAAATTTAATGTCAAGTAGTCGTGACAAAGTCAACTTCTGGTCATGTCACTTTGAATAATGTCTAGTTGTCATAATAAGGACATCACAAACAAATTTAATGTCAAGTTGTCGTGACAAAGTCAACTTCTGGTCATGTCACTTTGAATAATGTCAAGCTGTCATAATAAGGACATCCCAAACAAATTTAATGTCAAGTTGTCATGACAAAGTCAACTTCTGGTCATGTCACTTTGAATAATGTCAAGCTGTCATAATAAGGACATCCCAAACAAATTTAATGTCAAGTAGTCCTGACAAAGTCAACTTCTGGTCATGTCACTTTGAATAATGTCTAGTTGTCATAATAAGGACATCACAAACAAATTTAATGTCAAGTTGTCGTGACAAAGTCAACTTCTGGTCATGTCACTTTGAATAATGTCAAGTTGTCATAATAAGAACATCACAAACAAATTTAATGTCAAGTAGTCGTGACAAAGTCAACTTCTGGTCATGTCACTTTGATTAATGTCAAGTTGTCATAATAAGAACATCACAAACAAATTTAATGTCAAGTAGTCGTGACAAAGTCAACTTCTGGTCATGTCACTTTGAATAATGTCTAGTTGTCATAATAAGGACATCCCAAACAAATTTAATGTCAAGTAGTCGTGACAAAGTCAACTTCTGGTCATGTCACTTTGATTAATGTCAAGTTGTCATAATAAGAACATCCCAAACAAATTTAATGTCAAGTAGTCGTGACAAAGTCAACTTCTGGTCATGTCACTTTGAATAATGTCTAGTTGTCATAATAAGAACATCACAAACAAATTTAATGTCAAGTTGTCGTGACAAAGTCAACTTCTGGTCATGTCACTTTGATTAATGTCAAGTTGTCATAATAAGAACATCACAAACAAATTTAATGTCAAGTTGTCGTGACAAAGTCAACTTCTGGTCATGTCACTTTGATTAATGTCAAGTTGTCATAATAAGAACATCACAAACAAATTTAATGTCAAGTTGTCGTGACAAAGTCAACTTCTGGTCATGTCACTTTGATTAATGTCAAGTTGTCATAATAAGAACATCACAAACAAATTTAATGTCAAGTAGTCGTGACAAAGTCAACTTCTGGTCATGTCACTTTGATTAATGTCAAGTTGTCATAATAAGAACATCACAAACAAATTTAATGTCAAGTTGTCGTGACAAAGTCAACTTCTGGTCATGTCACTTTGAATAATGTCTAGTTGTCATAATAAGGACATCACAAACAAATTTAATGTCAAGTAGACGTGACAAAGTCAACTTCTGGTCATGTCACTTTGAATAATGTCAAGTTGTCATAATAAGAACATCACAAAAAAATTTAATGTCAAGTTGTCGTGACAAAGTCAACTTCTGGTCATGTCACTTTGAATAATGTCAAGTTGTCATAATAAGAACATCACAAACAAATTTTATGTCAAGTAGTCGTGACAAAGTCAACTTCTGGTCATGTCACTTTGATTAATGTCAAGTTGTCATAATAAGAACATCACAAACAAATTTAATGTCAAGTTGTCGTGACAAAGTCAACTTCTGGTCATGTCACTTTGATTAATGTCAAGTTGTCATAATAAGGACATCACAAACAAATTTAATGTCAAGTTGTCGTGACAAAGTCAACTTCTGGTCATGTCACTTTGAATAATGTCTAGTTGTCATAATAAGGACATCACAAACAAATTTAATGTCAAGTAGTCGTGACAAAGTCAACTTCTGGTCATGTCACTTTGAATAATGTCAAGTTGTCATAATAAGAACATCACAAACAAATTTAATGTCAAGTTGTCATGACAAAGTCAACTTCTGGTCATGTCACTTTGAATAATGTCTAGTTGTCATAATAAGGACATCCCAAACAAATTTAATGTCAAGTAGTCGTGACAAAGTCAACTTCTGGTCATGTCACTTTGAATAATGTCAAGTTGTCATAATAAGGACATCACAAACAAATTTAATGTCAAGTAGTCGTGACAAAGTCAACTTCTGGTCATGTCACTTTGAATAATGTCAAGTTGTCATAATAAGAACATCACAAACAAATTTAATGTCAAGTTGTCATGACAAAGTCAACTTCTGGTCATGTCACTTTGAATAATGTCAAGTTGTCATAATAAGAACATCACAAACAAATTTAATGTCAAGTTGTCATGACAAAGTCAACTTCTGGTCATGTCACTTTGAATAATGTCAAGTTGTCATAATAAGAACATCCCAAACAAATTTAATGTCAAGTAGTCGTGACAAAGTCAACTTCTGGTAATGTCACTTTGAATAATGTCAAGCTGTCATAATAAGAACATCACAAACAAATTTAATGTCAAGTTGTCATGACAAAGTCAACTTCTGGTCATGTCACTTTGAATAATGTCAAGCTGTCATAATAAGAACATCACAAACAAATTTAATGTCAAGTTGTCATGACAAAGTCAACTTCTGGTAATGTCACTTTGAATAATGTCAAGCTGTCATAATAAGGACATCCCAAACAAATTTAATGTCAAGTTGTCATGACAAAGTCAACTTCTGGTAATGTCACTTTGAATAATGTCAAGCTGTCATAATAAGAACATCACAAACAAATTTAATGTCAAGTTGTCGTGACAAAGACAACGTCTGGTCATGTCACTTTGAATAATGTCAAGCTGTCATAATAAGAACATCACAAACAAATTTAATGTCAAGTTGTCGTGACAAAGTCAACTTCTGGTCATGTCACTTTGAATAATGTCAAGCTGTCATAATAAGAACATCACAAACAAATTTAATGTCAAGTTGTCGTGACAAAGTCAACTTCTGGTCATGTCACTTTGAATAATGTCAAGCTGTCATAATAAGAACATCACAAACAAATTTAATGTCAAGTTGTCGTGACAAAGTCCACTTCTGGTCATGTCACTTTGAATAATGTCAAGTTGTCATAATAAGAACATCACAAACAAATTTTATGTCAAGTAGTTGTGACAGACAACTTCTGGTAATGTCACTTTGATTAATGTCAAGTTGTCATAATAAGAACATCACAAACAAATTTAATGTCAAGTAGTCGTGACAAAGTCAACTTCTGGTCATGTCACTTTGAATAATGTCAAGTTGTCATAATAAGAACATCACAAACAAATTTAATGTCAAGTTGTCATGACAAAGACAACTTCTGGTCATGTCACTTTGAATAATGTCAAGTTGTCATAATCAATCAATCAATCAATTTTTTTATATAGCGCCAAATCACAACAAACAGTTGCCCCAAGGCGCTTTATATTGTAAGGCAAGGCCATACAATAATTATGTAAAACCCCAACGGTCAAAACGACCCCCTGTGAGCAAGCACTTGGCTACAGTGGGAAGGAAAAACTCCCTTTTAACAGGAAGAAACCTCCAGCAGAACCAGGCTCAGGGAGGGGCAGTCTTCTGCTGGGACTGGTTGGGGCTGAGGGAGAGAACCAGGAAAAAGACATGCTGTGGAGGGGAGCAGAGATCGATCACTAATGATTAAATGCAGAGTGGTGCATACAGAGCAAAAAGAGAAAGAAACAGTGCATCATGGGAACCCCCCAGCAGTCTACGTCTATAGCAGCAAAACTAAGGGATGGTTCAGGGTCACCTGATCCAGCCCTAACTATAAGCTTTAGCAAAAAGGAAAGTTTTAAGCCTAATCTTAAAAGTAGAGAGGGTGTCTGTCTCCCTGATCTGAATTGGGAGCTGGTTCCACAGGAGAGGAGCCTGAAAGCTGAAGGCTCTGCCTCCCATTCTACTCTTACAAACCCTAGGAACTACAAGTAAGCCTGCAGTCTGAGAGCGAAGCGCTCTATTGGGGTGATATGGTACTACGAGGTCCCTAAGATAAGATGGGACCTGATTATTCAAAACCTTATAAGTAAGAAGAAGAATTTTAAATTCTATTCTAGAATTAACAGGAAGCCAATGAAGAGAGGCCAATATGGGTGAGATATGCTCTCTCCTTCTAGTCCCCGTTAGTACTCTAGCTGCAGCATTTTGAATTAACTGAAGGCTTTTTAGGGAACTTTTAGGACAACCTGATAATAATGAATTACAATAGTCCAGCCTAGAGGAAATAAATGCATGAATTAGTTTTTCAGCATCACTCTGAGACAAGACCTTTCTGATTTTAGAGATATTGCGTAAATGCAAAAAAGCAGTCCTACATATTTGTTTAATATGCGCTTTGAATGACATATCCTGATCAAAAATGACTCCAAGATTTCTCACAGTATTACTAGAGCTCAGGGTAATGCCATCCAGAGTAAGGATCTGGTTAGACACCATGTTTCTAAGATTTGTGGGGCCAAGTACAATAACTTCAGTTTTATCTGAGTTTAAAAGCAGGAAATTAGAGGTCATCCATGTCTTTATGTCTGTAAGACAATCCTGCAGTTTAGCTAATTGGTGTGTGTCCTCTGGCTTCATGGATAGATAAAGCTGGGTATCATCTGCGTAACAATGAAAATTTAAGCAATACCGTCTAATAATACTGCCTAAGGGAAGCATGTATAAAGTGAATAAAATTGGTCCTAGCACAGAACCTTGTGGAACTCCATAATTAACTTTAGTCTGTGAAGAAGATTCCCCATTTACATGAACAAATTGTAATCTATTAGACAAATATGATT
>NW_022986273.1:264360-291424 GCF_902500255.1 Thalassophryne amazonica
ACAACACAACCACACACAAACATTATCCTCACTACAAACACAAAAACACACACACAGAAATACACAGAAACATTATCCTCACTGCACAGAGAACCACACACAAACATTATCCTTACCACACACACAGAAACACACACAGAGAATGACACACAAACATTATCCTCACTACAGACACAAAAACACACACAAACATTATCCTCACTACACACGGAAACACACACACACACAACCACACATAAACATTATCCTCACTACAGACACAAAAACACACACAAACATTATCCTCACTACACACGGAAACACACACACACACAACCACACACAAACATTATCCTCACTATACATACAAAAACACACACACACACACACACACAGAAATACACAGAAACATTATCCTCACTGCACAGAGAACCACACACAAACATTATCCTTACCACACACACAGAAACACACACAAACATGATCCTCACTACACACACAGAAACACACACAGAGAAACACACACAAACATCCTCACTAGAGACACAAAAACACACACACAGAAACACATACAAACATTATCCTCACTACACAAACAAAACACACACACAGACAGAGAAACACATAAACATTAACCTCACTACACACACAAAAACACACACATGAACATTATCCTCACTACACTCAGAGAAACACACACAAACATCCTAACTACAGACACAAAAACACACACAGAAACACACAAACATTTTCCTCACTACACACACAAAAACACACACAGAGAACGACACAAACATTATCCTCACTACACACACACAGAACCACACACAAACATTATCCTCACTACACAGACAAAAACACACACAGAGAATGACACACAAAAATTATCCTCACTACAGACACAAAAATACACACAGAGAATGACACACAAACATTATCCTCACTACAGACACAAAAACACACACAGAGAATGACACACAAACATTATCCTCACTACAGACACAAACACACACAGAGAAACACACAGACATTATCCTCACTACAGACACAAAAACACACACAGAGAAACACACACAACATACAAACAGAAACACACACAAACATCCTCACTACAGACACAGAAACACACACACAGAACCACACACAAACATTATCTTCACTACACACACAAAAACACACACACAGAAACACACACACAAACATTATCCTCACTACACACACAGAAACACACATTATCCTCACTAAACACACAGAAACACACACAAACATTATCCTCACTACACAGAGAAACACACACAAACATTATCCTCACTACACACACAACAACATACACACAGAAACACACAAACATCCTCACTACAGACACAGAAACACACACACACACACACACAAACATTATCCTCACTACACCCACAAAAACACACAGAGAAACACACAAATATTATCCTTACTACATACACAGAAACACACATTATCCTCACTAAACACACAGAATACACAAACATTATCCTCACTACACACAGAGAAACACACACAAACATCCTCACTACAGACACAAAAACACACACACAGAAACACATACAAACATTATCCTCACTACACACAGAAACACACATAAATATTATCCTCACAACACACACAGAGAAACACACACAAACATTATCCTCACTACACGCAGAAACACACACACACACATAACCACACACAAACATTATCCTCACTACACACACAACAACACACAGAACTACACACAAACATTATCCTCACTACACACACAAAAACACACACAGAGAATGACACACAAACATTATCCTCACTACAGACACAAAAACACACACAGAGAAACACATAAACATTATCCTCACTACAGACACAAAAACACACACAGAGAAACACACACAAACATTATCCTCACTACACACAAACACACACACATAACAACACACAAACATTATCCTCACTACACACACAACAACATACAAACAGAAACACACACAAACATCCTCACTACAGACACAGAAAAACACATTATCCTCACTAAACACACAGAAACACACACAAACATTATCCTCACTACACACAGAGAAACACACACACAGAAACACACACAAACATCCTCACTACAGACACAAAAACACACACAGACACACATACAAACATTATCCTCACTACACGCGCAGAAACACACACACAAACATCCTCACTACAGACACAGAGAAACACACACAAACATTATCTTCACTACAGACAGAAACACACACACACATAACCACACACAAACATTATCCTCACTACACACACAACAACATACACACAGAAATACACACAAACATCCTCACTACAGACACAGAAACACACACACACAGAACCACACACAAACATTATCCTCACTACACCCACAAAAACACACACACAGAAACACACACAAACATTATCCTCACTATACACACAGAAACACACATTATCCTCACTAAACACACAGAAACACACATAAACATTATCCTCACTACACACAGAGAAACACACACAGAGAAACACACACAAACATCCTCACTAGAGACACAAAAACACACACACAGAAACACATACAAACATTATCCTCACTACACAAACAAAAACACACACACAGAACGACACACAAACATTATCCTCACTACACACACAGAAACACACACACAAACATTAGCCTCACTACACACACACAAACACACACAGACAGAGAAAGACAAAAACATTATCCTCAATACAGACACAAAAACACACATAAACATTATCATCACTACACACAGAAACACACACACACATAACCACACACAAACATTATCCTCTCTACACACAGAACCACACACAAACATTATCCTCACTACAGACACAAAAACACACACAGAGAATGACACACAAACATTATCCTCACTACAGACACAAACACACACACAGAAACACATAAACATTATCCTCACTACAGACACAAAAACACACACAAACATTATCCTCACTACACACGGAAACACACACAACCACACACAAACATTATACTCACTATACACACAAAAACACACACACAGAAATACACAGAAACATTATCCTCACTGCACAGAGAACCACACACAAACATTATCCTTACCACACACACAGAAACACACACAAACATGATCCTCACTACACACACAGAAACACACACAGAGAAACACACACAAACATCCTCACTAGAGACACAAAAACACACACACAGAAACACATACAAACATTATCCTCACTACACAAACAAAAACACACACAGAGAACGACACGCAAACATTATCCTCACTACACACAGAGAAACACACACACAAACATTATCCTCACTACACACACAAAAACACAAACAGAGAACAACACACAAACATTATCCTCACTAGAGACACAAAAACACACATACAGACAGATAAACACATAAACATTAACCTCACTACACACACAAAAACACACACATGAACATTATCCTCACTACACTCAGAGAAACACACACAAACATCCTAACTACACACACACACACACACACAAACACACACACAGAACCACACACAAACATTATCCTTACTACACACACAAAAACACACAGAGAATGACACACAAACATTATCCTCACTACAGACACAAACACACACACAGAGAATGGCACACAAACATTATCCTCACTACAAACACAAACACACACAGAGAATGACACACAAACATTATCCTCACTACAGACACAAAAACACACACTGAGAAACACACACAAACATTATCTTCACTACACACACAAAAACATACACACAGAAACACACACAAACATTATCCTCACTACACACACAGAAACACACATTATCCTCACTAAACACACAGAAACACACACAAACATCCTCACTACACACAGAGAAACACACACAGAAACACACACAAACATCCACACTACAGACACAAAAACACACACACAGAAACACATACAAACATTATCCTCACTACACAAACAAAAACACACAGAGAGAATGACACACAAACATTATCCTCACTACACACACAGAAACACACACACAAACATTATCCTCACAGCCCACACAGAGAAACACACACAAACATTATCTTCACTACACACAGAAACACACACACACACATAACCACACACAAACATTATCCTCACTACACACACAACAACATACACACAGAAACACACAAACATCCTCACTACAGATACAGAAACACACACACACAACCACACACAAACATTATCCTCACTACACCCACAAAAACACACACAGAGAAACACACACAAATATTATCCTTACTACATACACAGAAACACACATTATCCTCACTAAACACACAGAATACACAAACATTATCCTCACTACACACAGAGAAACACACACAAACATCCTCACTAGAGATACAAAAACACACACACAGAAACACATACAAACATTATCCTCACTACACAAACAAAAACACATAGAGAACGACACACAAACATTATTCTCACTACACACACAGAAACATTATCCTCACTACACACACACACAAACACACACAGAGAACGACACACAGACAATATCCTCACTACAGACACAAAAACACACACACAGACAGAGAAAGACACAAACATTATCAATCAATCAATCAATCAATTTTTTTTTATATAACGCCAAATCACAACAAACAGTTGCCCCAAGGCGCTTTATATTGTAAGGCAAGGCCATACAATAATTATGTAAAACCCCAATGGTCAAAACGACCCCCTGTGAGCAAGCACTTGGCTACAGTGGGAAGGAAAAACTCCCTTTTAACAGGAAGAAACCTCCAGCAGAACCAGGCTCAGGGAGGGGCAGTCTTCTGCTGGGACTGGTTGGGGCTGAGGGAGAGAACCAGGAAAAAGACATGCTGTGGAGCGGAGCAGAGATCGATCACTAATGATTAAATGCAGAGTGGTGCATACAGAGCAAAAAGAGAAAGAAACAGTGCATCATGGGAACCCCCCAGCAGTCTACGTCTATAGCAGCATAACTAAGGGATGGTTCAGGGTCACCTGATCCAGCCCTAACTATAAGCTTTAGCAAAAAGGAACGTTTTAAGCCTAATCTTAAAAGTAGAGAGGGTGTCTGTCTCCCTGATCTGAATTGGGAGCTGGTTCCACAGGAGAGGAGCCTGAAAGCTGAAGGCTCTGCCTCCCATTCTACTCTTACAAACCCTAGGAACTACAAGTAAGCCTGCAGTCTGAGAGCGAAGCGCTCTATTGGGGTGATATGGTACTATGAGGTCCCTAAGATAAGATGGGACCTGATTATTCAAAACCTTATAAGTAAGAAGAAGAATTTTAAATTCTATTCTAGAATTAACAGGAAGCCAATGAAGAGAGGCCAATATGGGTGAGATATGCTCTCTCCTTCTAGTCCCCATCAGTACTCTAGCTGCAGCATTTTGAATTAACTGAAGGCTTTTTAGGGAACTTTTAGGACAACCTGATAATAATGAACCACCGCAGCGCAGTGCCTTTAATACCTATGGCATGTTCTAATCTCTGTAATAAAATTTTATGGTCAACAGTATCAAAAGCAGCACTGAGGTCTAACAGAACAAGCACAGAGATGAGTCCACTGTCCGAGGCCATAAGAAGATCATTTGCAACCTTCACTAATGCTGTTTCTGTACTATGATGAATTCTAAAACCTGACTGAAAGTCTTCAAATAGACCATTCCTCTGCAGATGATCAGTTAGCTGTTTTACAACTACCCTTTCAAGAATTTTTGAGAGAAAAGGAAGGTTGGAGATTGGCCTATAATTAGCTAAGATAGCTAGGTCAAGTGATGGCTTTTTAAGTAATGGTTTAATTACTGCCACCTTAAAAGCCTGTGGTACATAGCCAGCTAACAAAGATAGATTGATCATATTTAAGATCGAAGCATTATTATCCTCAATACAGACACAAAAACACACACAAACATTATCCTCACTACACACAGAAACACACACACACATAACCACACACAAACATTATCCTCACTACACACAGAACCACACACAAACATTATCCTCACTACAGACACAAAAACACACAGAATGACACACAAACATTATCCTCACTACAGCCACAAAAACACACAAACATTATCCTCACTACACATGGAAACACACACACACACAACCACACACAAACATTATCCTCACTACACACACAAAAACACACACACAGAAATACACAGAAATATTATCCTCACTGCACAGAGAACCACACACAAACATTATCCTTACCACACACACAGAAACACACACAAACATGATCCTCACTACACACACAGAAACACACATTATCTTCACTAAACACACAGAAACACACACAAACATCCTCACTAGAGACACAAAAACACACACACACAGAAACACATACAAACATTATCCTCACTACACAAACAAAAACACACACAGAGAACGACACACAAACATTATCCTCACTACAGACACAAACACACACACAGAGAACCACACACACACCTTATCCTCATTACAGAAACAAAAGCACACATAGAGAAACACACACAAACATTATCCTCACTACACACAGAAACACACACACAGAACCACACACAAATATTATCCTCACCACACACAACAACATACACACAGAAACACACACAAACATTATCCTCACTACACACAGACACACCAACATTATCCTCACTACACACACAGAAGCACACGCAAACATTATCCTCAGTACACACACAGAAACACACACAGACATTATCCTCACTACACAACACAAACACACAAACATTATCCTCACTACAGACACAAAAACACACACAAACGTTATCCTCACTACACACAGAAACACACACACACATAACCACACACAGACATTATCCTCACTACACACACAACATACACACATAAACACACACAACCATCCTCACAACAGACCCAGAAACACACACACACACACACACACACACACACACACACACACACACACACACACACACACACACACACACACACACACACAAACATTATCCTCACTACAGACACCAAAACACACAGAGAACGACACACAAACATTATCCTCACTACAGACACAAACACACACACACACACAGAAACACACAAACATTATCCTCACTACAGACACCAAAACACACACAAACATTATCCTCACTACACACGGAAACACACACACACACAACCACACACAAACATTATCCTCACTACACACAAAAACACACACACAACAAACACACACAGAAACATGCACACAGACACAAACATTATCGTCACTATTTTACACACACAGAAACATACACACACAAAAACAGACACACAGAAACAGACGCACACACACAAACATTATCCTCACTATTTTACACACACAGAAACAGACATACAGAAACACACACACACACACACAAACATTATCCTCACTATTTTACACACACAGAAACACACACACAGAAACAGGCACACAGAAACACACATGCACAGAAATAGGCACACATACACACAGAAACAGGCACACAGAAACAGACACAAACGTTATCGTCACAATTTTACACAAACAGAAACGCACACAGAAATACACACACAGAGAAACAGACACACAGAAACAAATATTATCGTCACTATTTTACACACACAGAAACACACTCGCACAGATACAGGCACACAGAAATACACACACATACACACAGAAACAGGCACACAGAGACAGGAACACAGAAATACACACACAGAAAGAGGCACACAGAAACACACACATAGAGAAACAGACACACAGAAACAGACACACAGACACAAACATTCGTCACTATTTTACACACACAGAAACACACATACACAAAAACGGGCACACAAAAACAGACGCACACACACAAACATTATCCTCACTATTTTACCCACACAGAAACAGGCATACAGAAACACACACAAACATTATCCTCACTATTTTACCCACACAGAAACAGGCACACAGAAACACACGCACAGAAGTAGGCACACATACACACAGAAACAGGCACACAGAAACAGACACAAACGTTATCGTCACAATTTTACACACACAGACACGCACACAGAAATACACACACATAGAGAAACAGACACACAGAAACAAACATTATCGTCACTATTTTACACACACAGAAACACACACACGCACAGATACAGGCACACAGAAATAAACACACATACACACAGAAACACACAAAAACAGGAACACAGAAATACGCACACAGAAACAGGCACACAGAAACACACACATAGAGAAACAGACACACAGAAACAGACACACAGACACAAACATTATCGTCACTATTTTACACACACAGAAACACACATACACAAAAACAGGCACACAAAAACAGACGCACACACACACAAACATTATCCTCACTATTTTACACACACAGACACAGGCACACAGAAACACAATGCACACACTTGTGCATGTTTGTGTGTGTGTGTGTGTAATGTGTGTGTGTGCAAAATACTGAGGACAATATTTGTGTGTGTGTGTGTGTGTGTGTGTGTGTGTGTGTGTGTGTGTGTGTGTGTGTGTGTGTGTGTGTGTGTGTGTGTGTAAAATTCTGAGGATAATCATCATTTCTTGTGGATTTGTTTTTGTCTTGTCTTTTTTGCCTGTTGCCTGTTATTTATTTAGTTTGTAAAACAAATATGTCCTTCTACAAAAGGCCCAGCAGCATTCAGGTGCACTCACCGACGCTGTAAGAGCTCATCAGGTTGACACATGTAACAAAAAAACCTGATTTATTTCCAGCACTTAAAGGCATCATGGCTTGTGGTTTATCCTTGTGTCCTTATGAGGGAAAAGAACAGCTCCTCAGACGTGCACTCTGGAGGATTTCTAAAAGAGTTCCTGCTCATGGAAAGGACTGTGTGTGTGTGTGTCGGTTCTTAATGGTCCGGTTCTGGCAGCTGCAGTAAATCGGGATCCAAACATTACCTTATTAAGGCACAGCATCTGAGAGTGCGAGCCACAGTCCCGACCCGGCATTTCAGTCTCACACAGTCACATCATCCTCAGCCCGCTAAAAACAACCTTTTAAAACAGCCTCCAGGATTATTCCAGATGTTTCAATCAGCGGCATCAATAAACAGAAGCAACATGAATTTTCAGAATCTTGTCCCTGATCTGTCACTTACTGTTTTTTTTTCGATTGCTAACAAGCAGTGGTCAAAACTCTTAACACAGTCTTCAGAAGAGACGTCCACGTGGACCAAACTGTCAATCACTTTTCATCATGTTCACACAATGCATTCAGTGACCACAGTCACCAAAACTCATCAACTTCTCAGTTCCTAGGTCACCACCTGCAAACACCATATTTTTACAGCATGTTTTCCAAATGCTGACACATAGTTTAATACACAATAAAAAGAAAACAACATGGGGAAATTCTGCTGCAGCCACATTGAAATCTATAGAAAATTATGTCATAATACTGACAATAAAAATACATAAAAAGATGATGTCATTCCAAACTCAGCTGAGTGTCGCTGTCAGCTGGAAACCAATTCAGGTGTCTGTGTTTGGCATCATTAGAAGCCACATCAAAGCAGGGGCTTCTGATTTGTTTTCCTTTGATAATATGGATCAAAGACTCTTTATATGTGGATGAAGCAGGATCTAACCTGGCAACAAGAAGACGCAGAGGAAGAAATGTGATTGGGCAGCAGGCAGCAGGTGATGTACCAGGCCAGAGAGGCGCTAACATGACGATGTGTGCAGCCTCTCCAGTGACGGTTTGCTTTGACATAAACCTCTTATTGGCCCGTTAACACACACAGGCTCATTTCCTTTGGAGATAACCAACATATTAAACTTGTGCCAGCAGGGGAGAGAGGTCAAAGGTCAAGAAATACACCATTGTTGTTGTGTGGGACAATGTGGTGTTCCACCTCTCTGCTGCAGTGACACATCCCAGGACATCTGTGCTGGTTTTGCCTCCAGACTCTTCCTTCTTCAACCCCACTGAAGGATTTTTTTTCTGCATGGAGGTGGAAAGATTTGATCCTCTCCACACAACCAGCTGTCTCTGCTGGATGCACTAAACGCTGGGTGTGGAGATGTTTCTTCTGAAGCCTGCCAGGGGTGGATTAGATACTCAGAAAGGTTCTACCCACAATGCTGACAGCCATCTGCGGAGGTCCACACAGTTGGTCAAAATCGGTCCGCGGCCCCAAGTGTGGTGCGCATGTTCAACATCCTCCAGGAGCCGTCGAGATGGGACACCTATCCGACGGCGGTCCATGTGCAATCTGAGGACCATGTGACCGCAATTTGCATATGCCAATGGCGGTAAAATGGGATCCGAAATGATATGAGCACATACACGGGAACCTCAAAATGGATCTGGCACGGTATGTCTGCCAGTATGACCTGGACATGCCACGTATAATATTTTATGTGGCATGCTTCATAGTAATAATAATTATAAATTATTAGCATGTAAAGTGAATGTGAACAGCGGCTATCAAACCGAAAGCACCACAACTGTGCGCATGCTGCTGCAAATCTGAACAGGCTGTTACCTATATCCACAATAGACCTTACAGTACAGATATTTGTCCATTCCTTCCCGTGGGCGATGTAAATAATATGAATATTGTCTCCATCATATCTGTATATAACACAGGCAGCTGCACCTCTCCATGGTGTGCAGTAACTCGGAGCCTCTGAGCTGAATGCATCTCACACTGTAATAAATGATCACCTTCTAACTCTGTAGGAGATATGACGTGGAACTGTTGTGCCAGATCGTGACAGCATCAATAAAGATGAATCTCATCTCCAACAGCAGTCCAGGAGTGTTTCACAGCACGGATGTGGCTGTGGAGCCAAAAACGGCAGCCTGTGGTTAAAATCCTCTCACCCAAAATAAAAAAATTAATCCCATGTGATAATCCAACCATCGTGGTGTACAGAGTTGCACTGTGCTCCTGAAGTGAGACAGTGCGGACAGTGAACTCATCTCTGTGCTTGTTCTGTTAGACCTCAGTGCTGCTTTTGATACTGTTGACCATAAAATTTTATTACAGAGATTAGAGCATGCCATAGGTATTAAAGGCACTGCGCTGCGGTGGTTTGAATCATATTTGTCTAATAGATTACAATTTGTTCATGTAAATGGGGAATCTTCTTCACAGACTAAAGTTAATTATGGAGTTCCACAAGGTTCTGTGCTAGGACCAATTTTATTCACTTTATACGTGCTTCCCTTAGGCAATATTATTAGACGGTATTGCTTAAATTTTCATTGTTACGCAGATGATACCCAGCTTTATCTATCCATGAAGCCAGAGGACACACACCAATTAGCTAAACTGCAGGATTGTCTTACAGACATAAAGACATGGATGACCTCTAATTTCCTGCTTTTAAACTCAGATAAAACTGAAGTTATTGTACTTGGCCCCACAAATCTTAGAAACATGGTGTCTAACCAGATCCTTACTCTGGATGGCATTACCCTGACCTCTAGTAATACTGTGAGAAATCTTGGAGTCATTTTTGATCAGGATATGTCATTCAAAGCGCATATTAAACAAATATGTAGGACTGCTTTTTTGCATTTACGCAATATCTCTAAAATCAGAAAGGTCTTGTCTCAGAGTGATGCTGAAAAACTAATTCATGCATTTATTTCCTCTAGGCTGGACTATTGTAATTCATTATTATCAGGTTGTCCTAAAAGTTCCCTAAAAATCCTTCAGTTAATTCAAAATGCTGCAGCTAGAGTACTGATGGGGACTAGAAGGAGAGAGCATATCTCACCCATATTGGCCTCTCTTCATTGGCTTCCTGTTAATTCTAGAATAGAATTTAAAATTCTTCTTCTTACTTATAAGGTTTTGAATAATCAGGTCCCATCTTATCTTAGGGACCTCGTAGTACCATATCACCCCAATAGAGCGCTTCGCTCTCAGACTGCAGGCTTACTTGTAGTTCCTAGGGTTTGTAAGAGTAGAATGGGAGGCAGAGCCTTCAGCTTTCAGGCTCCTCTCCTGTGGAACCAGCTCCCAATTCAGATCAGGGAGACAGACACCCTCTCTACTTTTAGGATTAGGCTTAAAACTTTCCTTTTTGCTAAAGCTTATAGTTAGGACCCTGAACCATCCCTTAGTTATGCTGCTATAGACGTAGACTGCTGGGGGGTTCCCATGATGCACTGTTTCTTTCTCTTTTTGCTCTGTATGCACCACTCTGCATTTAATCATTAGTGATCGATCTCTGCTCCCCTCCACAGCATGTCTTTTTCCTGGTTCTCTCCCTCAGCCCCAACCAGTCCCAGCAGAAGACTGCCCCTCCCTGAGCCTGGTTCTGCTGGAGGTTTCTTCCTGTTAAAAGGGAGTTTTTCCTTCCCACTGTAGCCAAGTGCTTGCTCACAGGGGGTCGTTTTGACCGTTGGGGTTTTACATAATTATTGTATGGCCTTGCCTTACGATATAAAGCGCCTTGGGGCAACTGTTTGTTGTGATTTGGCCCTATATAAAAAAAAAATTGATTGATTGAAGTGAGCAAAAAAAAAAAAAAAAAAGAATGTTCCCTAGAAACGTACTGCGTCTAACGCAGGGGACAGCATATGGCTCAATGCCCACAAACTTTCACTGAAGCTGTCCAGTGGCAGGCGTGCGTGCACTTAGTGGCCCATGCAGCATTATGTATATATATATATATATATATATATATATATATATATATATATATATATATATATATATATATATATATATATATATATATATATATATATACACACACACACACACACACACACACACACACACGGCTGAGTGATAATTGCAGCCCCACGCGTGTGCATGGAGCGCACATGTGCCACGCACACACGTGCGCTGCACACTCATGCGCGTGAGGAACACAGCACTTGCTCCCAGTCCGGTCGCATGTTTGTCATCCAGACGTTTGGACATTAGGCAGTCTGCAGTCCCTTTTATGACCGTCTGACAGCAGTCTGTGTCATCTACCTGTTGTCTAAATGCACTTTGGATGCCATTGTGCAGGTATGGACGAGGTACTCCAGATGCGTTCTGACACTGTCAACCACGCCTCTTTTCCTCCCGACTGCCATATTCTGGCCATATTTGCCATGTTGAGCTGGTTCCTCCACGTTCTTGCTATGTGCGACGGGGGCTTTACCTTTGGCATTCTTTCTCCCAAAGTCAAAATCACAGCCTGATGAAAACCATTATCCACATAAAATGACTGGAAAAACTTTAGTTACTTAAAGTGGAAATTGCGGTGAACAACCATTAGTCACAATGGTTCCAGCATTCACCATCATCATCCATCGTCTCTTCAGTTACAAAAATAAATCCCATTAATGAGCCACCAAGGCAACAACAAAAAGTATGTTAAATTGCACTGTCCGGACAAGAGTCCCTTTTGAGTGGCGACATGACGAGTTGAAAAAAAACGGTGACATGGTGCCATCTTGGGGCCAATATAGCGTTGACTGTTAATCTGTCTGCATGGAAATCCAGCTAATTTATTTATTTATTCACTGAAAATGCTGGGTTGTTGTGCATTTGGATGCACAAATAGACACAACAAGGGCTTCAAGATGTACAGAGTCATTGTCAAAGCTTTGAGAGGTAAATTTATTGTTCAGTCCCATGTAGAGTAAAACTCACAAACCATTTCATATAAACTGAATATTTGCAGTCACCGGACAAAAAAAGTCTCACTGTTTTTGTATTGTTTTCCGTGTAATAAACACCTTATACAACGGATTCTGTATAACGGATTTTTCACTCACTTCAGATAAAATGTCCCGTCCGACCGCATGTATTTCCATTAAAAACCTCTCACATGTGGGACCAGAGTCATTTCTGTGATTTAAAGCTCGACCGTTTATTTTTTCACATCGTGCTCAGACTCGGACCTGCAGCCTGACGTGCACCTGTTAAATCAGACACAGCAAAAGGCTGTGATTTTACACTTTTCTGCTTTCACTCTTTCCTCTCATATTTTAATAGTTTTGCAGTATGCATGCTGATTAAATGGATTAGAAAAGGAATTTACAATACAGAGTCAGAAAAAGATGAAATTGTTCAGCTTACCTTTGAATTGGAGGTGATGATTGGAGAAAGAAAAGCTTGTTGAGGGTCAAATTAATCCAGAATAAAGCATAATCCAGCGATGGACAACTTTAAAACTGTCACGCATGTTGACATCATGACACGGAGTTACAGAGCTGCAGAAGCATAAATCAGGGTTTAAATTAATTAAATAAACCATCATAAATTGTAAATTTATGTAAATTTGATAGCTTAACTACGAGGTCTATTAGAAAAGATCCGACCTTATTTTTTTCAGAAACCATATGGATTTGAATCACGTGTGATTGCATCAGACAAGCTTGAACCCTCGTGCGCATGCGTGAGTTTTTCCACGCCTGTCGGTTGCGTCATTCGCCTGTGAGCAGGCTTTGAGTGAGGAGTGGTCCAGCCCCCTCAGCAGATTTTCATTGTCAGGAAATGGCGGAATGATTTGGGCTTTTTTTTCCATCAGAATTTTTTCAGAAACTGTTAGAGACTGGCAGCTGGAAACCATTTGAAAAATTTATCTGGCTTTCGGTGAAAATTTTACGAGCTTCACAGAGAATAAGGACTGTTACTACAGCTTTAAGGATGGCTTTAAGGACACTCGGTGCGCCACACTCTGTGCTGCCATCGAGAGCCACAAACCACCGGATCATTTCTAAACGGATGGCTCTGTGGATACGAGACCGTCGTGTGCACTTTCTCTGGTTATCACAAGAGCTGGACAGCAACCATTTTCCGGCAGATTTCACTTTTAACAAGAGATTTTGTCATGGAAAGCCGAGCGGAGGCTTCGCGCGTCACGATGGATTCGCTACTGGAGCGAGACAACAGCACTTCCGTTTTGGTCTCACAGGACAGCTTTGAGATGGCGTTCAGACAGCTGTCGGTGGTTTTTCCATCAAGTGATTATCTGAGAAATTGTGGATGTGCCTGGACATGCCAGAACATGTCCTGTGAGGCTTCATCACTGCATTGCTTTGCGCCATGTGGCACCGCCGCAACGCGTGGAATTCCTCCGCACGTCTGTCTCAATGTGCCGAAAAAGTGCTGATGTCCAGGTCTTTTCACAATTCCTGTGCTAGTCAGACGATGTCCTGGATAAAACACAGCGTCCAGTTTGGAAATGAACAGCACATTCCACTGTTACAGGAGATTTTGTCATGGAAAGAGGAGCGGAGGCTTCGCACACGACGGTCCGGCTCCACAGAGCCATCCATTTAGAAATGATCCGGTGGTTTGTGGCTCTCGATGGCGGCACGGAGCGCAGCGCGCAGAGCATCCTTAAAGCCATCCTTAAAGCTGTAGTAACAGTCCTTATTCTCTGTGAAGCCCATAAAATTTTCACCGAAAGCCAGATAAATTTTTCGAATGGTTTCCAGCTGCCAGTCTGTAACAGTTTCTGAAAAGATTCTGATGGAAAAAAAGCCCAAATCATTCCGCCATTTCCTGACAATGAAAATCCGCCGAGGGGGTGGACCACTCCTCACTCAAAGCCTGCTCACAGGCGAATGACGCAACCGACAGGCGTGGAAAAACTCACGCATGCGCACGAGGGTTCAAGCTTGTCTGACGCAATCACACGTGATTCAAATCCATATGGTTTTTGAAAAAAATCATAAGGTCGGATACTTTTCTAATAGACCTTGTACTTTTTATTTATGTTGCTGTACGTGGTTAAATGATTAAACAATGCTGAAAACGTAAGTAGTTCAGCACAGGTGGCCCAAAATGGTGCCATGTTGTTGATGCTACTCTCTCAATAAAGGGACCCTAGTCCAGACTGCTCTATGAGAACACAACAGTCCAAGATTGTGGCAGTGCTTCCACAGCGTCGCCAGTGGCTGTTGTCTAAAATGCATCGGTACGTCGCCTGTTGGTACGACATTCTCTTTGTTTGAATGCAGACCAACACTGACAGGAGCTTACAGACTCTGGCTCGGAGCAAACCACACTTATTTCTTAATTATGTTGTAGACTTCTTTTCTTTTGAGGGGTCACCCTTAACACCCTCTACTGACCAGACAACAGTGTTCATCACCCTGTAATAAAAAGATCAGACTCTGATCAGTGACTAGCGTCCAGCGATGGGGAATCGGCTACCAACAGGCATCATGAAACTGAAAATATCTGCGCATACTCAGTGTTTTAGGGACATTTGCTGCTTTTATATGTCTTCCACATTGTTGACAATGTCTTCAACCATCCAAGCTGTGATTCTAAAAGATAAACTTGAGATGATGATGGTAGATCCAACCCTTGACTCCAAAAGTGTTTGTTTTGAAATCTCCTTTTTTTGAGATAAAGACTGTCCTCTGAACTCTTCTGTGTTTTGGTGCACTCCTTACTGAGTCAATGACTCAGCATTCTGAACCCTCCTTTTAGAGGAAGGAAGCTTTATGTTGGATTACCTTCTGTGAGGAAGATGATTTGTGTTGAACTCACCCTTTTTATGACGTCTACTCCTCAGTTGTTCTAAACTCTTACAAAGATTCCTCTGTTTACTCACCTTTTGAATGAAACTTGATTCCTCAGCAACTCCCCTTTTTGAAGAACACTACTCCTCAGCTGAACTCACCTTTTCTATGAAGACTACTCCTTAAAAACACACACATACTGTAAGTCACTAATTAGCTATTTAGATGTTTGTAATAACCACATTAAAGCATATGAAATGTGAATAATTAATAAAAGGGGTAAAAGAGGCACTGCTTGCCCTAACTGTGCATCAAAACATGAGTGTCCATACGTTCACATGCAGGTAGATTTGCTTTCTTGAACATTAAATTCATTGCAGATGAGTGAAGGAAAGATGTGCATATGGTCATTCTTCTTCAACTTGACATTAAATTTGACATTAAATTTGTTTGTGATGTTCTTATTATGACAACTTGACATTATTCAAAGTGACATTACCAGAAGTTGACTTTGTCATGACAACTTGACATTAAATTTGTTTGTGATGTCCTTATTATGACAACTAGACATTAATCAAAGTGACATGACGAGAAGTTGACTTTGTCACGACAACTTGACATTAAATTTGTTTGGGATGTCCTTATTATGACAACTAGACATTATTCAAAGTGACATGACCAGAAGTTGACTTTGTCACGACAACTTGACATTAAATTTGTTTGGGATGTCCTTATTATGACAACTAGACATTATTCAAAGTGACATGACCAGAAGTTGACTTTGTCACGACAACTTGACATTAAATTTGTTTGTGATGTCCTTATTATGACAACTAGACATTAATCAAAGTGACATGACCAGAAGTTGACTTTGTCACGACAACTTGACATTAAATTTGTTTGTGATGTTCTTATTATGACAACTAGACATTATTCAAAGTGACATGACCAGAAGTTGACTTTGTCACGACTACTTGACATTAAATTTGTTTGTGATGTCCTTATTATGACAACTAGACATTAATCAAAGTGACATGACCAGAAGTTGACTTTGTCACGACAACTTGACATTAAATTTGTTTGTGATGTTCTTATTATGACAACTAGACATTATTCAAAGTGACATGACCAGAAGTTGACTTTGTCACGACTACTTGACATTAAATTTGTTTGTGATGTCCTTATTATGACAACTAGACATTAATCAAAGTGACATGACCAGAAGTTGACTTTGTCACGACAACTTGACATTAAATTTGTTTGGGATGTCCTTATTATGACAACTAGACATTATTCAAAGTGACATGACCAGAAGTTGACTTTGTCATGACAACTTGACATTAAATTTGTTTGTGATGTCCTTATTATGACAACTTGACATTAATCAAAGTGACATGACCAGAAGTTGACTTTGTCATGACAACTTGACATTAAATTTGTTTGTGATGTCCTTATTATGACAACTAGACATTAATCAAAGTGACATGACCAGAAGTTGACTTTGTCACGACAACTTGACATTAAATTTGTTTGTGATGTCCTTATTATGACAACTAGACATTAATCAAAGTGACATGACCAGAAGTTGACTTTGTCACGACAACTTGACATTAAATTTGTTTGTGATGTTCTTATTATGACAACTAGACATTAATCAAAGTGACATGACCAGAAGTTGACTTTGTCACGACAACTTGACATTAAATTTGTTTGTGATGTCCTTATTATGACAACTAGACATTAATCAAAGTGACATGACCAGAAGTTGACTTTGTCACGACAACTTGACATTAAATTTGTTTGTGATGTCCTTATTATGACAACTAGACATTAATCAAAGTGACATGACCAGAAGTTGACTTTGTCACGACAACTTGACATTAAATTTGTTTGTGATGTTCTTATTATGACAACTAGACATTATTCAAAGTGACATGACCAGAAGTTGACTTTGTCACGACTACTTGACATTAAATTTGTTTGTGATGTCCTTATTATGACAACTAGACATTAATCAAAGTGACATGACCAGAAGTTGACTTTGTCACGACAACTTGACATTAAATTTGTTTGTGATGTTCTTATTATGACAACTAGACATTATTCAAAGTGACATGACCAGAAGTTGACTTTGTCACGACTACTTGACATTAAATTTGTTTGTGATGTCCTTATTATGACAACTAGACATTAATCAAAGTGACATGACCAGAAGTTGACTTTGTCACGACAACTTGACATTAAATTTGTTTGGGATGTCCTTATTATGACAACTAGACATTATTCAAAGTGACATGACCAGAAGTTGACTTTGTCATGACAACTTGACATTAAATTTGTTTGTGATGTCCTTATTATGACAACTTGACATTAATCAAAGTGACATGACCAGAAGTTGACTTTGTCATGACAACTTGACATTAAATTTGTTTGTGATGTCCTTATTATGACAACTTGACATTATTCAAAGTGACATGACCAGAAGTTGACTTTGTCATGACAACTTGACATTAAATTTGTTTGGGATGTCCTTATTATGACAACTAGACATTATTCAAAGTGACATGACCAGAAGTTGACTTTGTCACAACTACTTGACATTAAATTTGTTTGTGATGTCCTTATTATGACAACTAGACATTAATCAAAGTGACATGACCAGAAGTTGACTTTGTCACGACAACTTGACATTAAATTTGTTTGGGATGTCCTTATTATGACAACTAGACATTATTCAAAGTGACATGACCAGAAGTTGACTTTGTCATGACAACTTGACATTAAATTTGTTTGGGATGTCCTTATTATGACAACTAGACATTATTCAAAGTGACATGACCAGAAGTTGACTTTGTCACGACAACTTGACATTAAATTTGTTTGGGATGTCCTTATTATGACAACTAGACATTATTCAAAGTGACATGACCAGAAGTTGACTTTGTCATGACAACTTGACATTAAATTTGTTTGTGATGTCCTTATTATGACAACTTGACATTAATCAAAGTGACATGACCAGAAGTTGACTTTGTCATGACAACTTGACATTAAATTTGTTTGTGATGTCCTTATTATGACAACTTGACATTAATCAAAGTGACATGACCAGAAGTTGACTTTGTCACGACTACTTGACATTAAATTTGTTTGTGATGTTCTTATTATGACAACTAGACATTATTCAAAGTGACATGACCAGAAGTTGACTTTGTCACGACTACTTGACATTAAATTTGTTTGTGATGTCCTTATTATGACAACTAGACATTAATCAAAGTGACATGACCAGAAGTTGACTTTGTCACAACAACTTGACATTAAATTTGTTTGGGATGTCCTTATTATGACAACTAGACATTATTCAAAGTGACATGACCAGAAGTTGACTTTGTCACGACAACTTGACATTAAATTTGTTTGGGATGTCCTTATTATGACAACTAGACATTATTCAAAGTGACATGACCAGAAGTTGACTTTGTCATGACAACTTGACATTAAATTTGTTTGGGATGTCCTTATTATGACAACTAGACATTATTCAAAGTGACATGACCAGAAGTTGACTTTGTCACGACTACTTGACATTAAATTTGTTTGTGATGTCCTTATTATGACAACTAGACATTAATCAAAGTGACATGACCAGAAGTTGACTTTGTCACGACAACTTGACATTAAATTTGTTTGGGATGTCCTTATTATGACAACTAGACATTATTCAAAGTGACATGACCAGAAGTTGACTTTGTCATGACAACTTGACATTAAATTTGTTTGGGATGTCCTTATTATGACAACTAGACATTATTCAAAGTGACATGACCAGAAGTTGACTTTGTCACGACTACTTGACATTAAATTTGTTTGTGATGTTCTTATTATGACAACTAGACATTATTCAAAGTGACATGACCAGAAGTTGACTTTGTCACGACTACTTGACATTAAATTTGTTTGTGATGTTCTTATTATGACAACTAGACATTATTCAAAGTGACATGACCAGAAGTTGACTTTGTCATGACAACTTGACATTAAATTTGTTTGTGATGTTCTTATTATGACAACTTGACATTATTCAAAGTGACATGACCAGAAGTTGACTTTGTCACGACTACTTGACATTAAATTTGTTTGTGATGTCCTTATTATGACAACTAGACATTATTCAAAGTGACATGACCAGAAGTTGACTTTGTCACGACAACTTGACATTAAATTTGTTTGTGATGTCCTTATTATGACAACTTGACATTAATCAAAGTGACATGACCAGAAGTTGACTTTGTCACGACAACTTGACATTAAATTTGTTTGTGATGTTCTTATTATGACAACTTGACATTAATCAAAGTGACATGACCAGAAGTTGACTTTGTCACGACTACTTGACATTAAATTTGTTTGTGATGTTCTTATTATGACAACTTGACATTATTCAAAGTGACATGACCAGAAGTTGACTTTGTCACGACAACTTGACATTAAATTTGTTTGTGATGTTCTTATTATGACAACTAGACATTATTCAAAGTGACATGACCAGAAGTTGACTTTGTCACGACTACTTGACATTAAATTTGTTTGTGATGTTCTTATTATGACAACTAGACATTATTCAAAGTGACATGACCAGAAGTTGACTTTGTCACGACAACTTGACATTAAATTTGTTTGTGATGTTCTTATTATGACAACTTGACATTATTCAAAGTGACATGACCAGAAGTTGACTTTGTCACGACTACTTGACATTAAATTTGTTTGTGATGTCCTTATTATGACAACTAGACATTATTCAAAGTGATATGACCAGAAGTTGACTTTGTCACGACAACTTGACATTAAATTTGTTTGTGATGTCCTTATTATGACAACTTGACATTAATCAAAGTGACATGACCAGAAGTTGACTTTGTCACGACAACTTGACATTAAATTTGTTTGTGATGTTCTTATTATGACAACTTGACATTAATCAAAGTGACATGACCAGAAGTTGACTTTGTCACGACTACTTGACATTAAATTTGTTTGTGATGTTCTTATTATGACAACTTGACATTATTCAAAGTGACATGACCAGAAGTTGACTTTGTCACGACAACTTGACATTAAATTTTTTTGTGATGTTCTTATTATGACAACTTGACATTATTCAAAGTGACATTACCAGAAGTTGACTTTGTCACGTCTACTTGACATTAAATTTGTTTGTGATGTCCTTATTATGACAACTAGACATTATTCAAAGTGACATGACCAGAAGTTGACTTTGTCACGACAACTTGACATTAAATTTGTTTGTGATGTTCTTATTATGACAACTTGACATTAATCAAAGTGACATGACCAGAAGTTGACTTTGTCACGACTACTTGACATTAAATTTGTTTGTGATGTTCTTATTATGACAACTTGACATTATTCAAAGTGACATGACCAGAAGTTGACTTTGTCATGACAACTTGACATTAAATTTGTTTGTGATGTTCTTATTATGACAACTTGACATTATTCAAAGTGACATGACCAGAAGTTGACTTTGTCACGACTACTTGACATTAAATTTGTTTGGGATGTCCTTATTATGACAACTAGACATTATTCAAAGTGACATGACCAGAAGTTGACTTTGTCATGACAACTTGACATTAAATTTGTTTGTGATGTTCTTATTATGACAACTTGACATTATTCAAAGTGACATGACCAGAAGTTGACTTTGTCACGACTACTTGACATTAAATTTGTTTGTGATGTTCTTATTATGACAACTTGACATTATTCAAAGTGACATGACCAGAAGTTGACTTTGTCATGACAACTTGACATTAAATTTGTTTGTGATGTTCTTATTATGACAACTTGACATGATTCAAAGTGACATGACCAGAAGTTGACTTTGTCACGACTACTTGACATTAAATTTGTTTGTGATGTTCTTATTATGACAACTTGACATTATTCAAAGTGACATGACCAGAAGTTGACTTTGTCACGACTACTTGACATTAAATTTGTTTGTGATGTTCTTATTATGACAACTTGACATTATTCAAAGTGACATGACCAGAAGTTGACTTTGTCATGACAACTTGACATTAAATTTGTTTGGGATGTCCTTATTATGACAACTTGACATTAATCAAAGTGACATGACCAGAAGTTGACTTTGTCACGACTACTTGACATTAAATTTGTTTGGGATGTCCTTATTATGACAACTTGACATTAATCAAAGTGACATGACCAGAAGTTGACTTTGTCACGACTACTTGACATTAAATTTGTTTGTGATGTTCTTATTATGACAACTAGACATTATTCAAAGTGACATGACCAGAAGTTGACTTTGTCACGACTACTTGACATTAAATTTGTTTGTGATGTTCTTATTATGACAACTAGACATTATTCAAAGTGACATGACCAGAAGTTGACTTTGTCACGACAACTTGACATTAAATTTGTTTGTGATGTTCTTATTATGACAACTTGACATTATTCAAAGTGACATGACCAGAAGTTGACTTTGTCACGACTACTTGACATTAAATTTGTTTGTGATGTCCTTATTATGACAACTAGACATTATTCAAAGTGACATGACCAGAAGTTGACTTTGTCACGACAACTTGACATTAAATTTGTTTGTGATGTCCTTATTATGACAACTTGACATTAATCAAAGTGACATGACCAGAAGTTGACTTTGTCACGACAACTTGACATTAAATTTGTTTGTGATGTTCTTATTATGACAACTTGACATTATTCAAAGTGACATGACCAGAAGTTGACTTTGTCACGACAACTTGACATTAAATTTGTTTGTGATGTTCTTATTATGACAACTTGACATTAATCAAAGTGACATGACCAGAAGTTGACTTTGTCACGACTACTTGACATTAAATTTGTTTGTGATGTTCTTATTATGACAACTTGACATTATTCAAAGTGACATGACCAGAAGTTGACTTTGTCACGACAACTTGACATTAAATTTGTTTGTGATGTCCTTATTATGACAACTAGACATTATTCAAAGTGACATGACCAGAAGTTGACTTTGTCATGACAACTTGACATTAAATTTGTTTGTGATGTCCTTATTATGACAACTTGACATTAATCAAAGTGACATGACCAGAAGTTGACTTTGTCATGACAACTTGACATTAAATTTGTTTGTGATGTTCTTATTATGACAACTTGACATTAATCAAAGTGACATGACCAGAAGTTGACTTTGTCACGACTACTTGACATTAAATTTGTTTGTGATGTTCTTATTATGACAACTTGACATTATTCAAAGTGACATGACCAGAAGTTGACTTTGTCACGACAACTTGACATTAAATTTTTTTGTGATGTTCTTATTATGACAACTTGACATTATTCAAAGTGACATTACCAGAAGTTGACTTTGTCACGTCTACTTGACATTAAATTTGTTTGTGATGTCCTTATTATGACAACTAGACATTATTCAAAGTGACATGACCAGAAGTTGACTTTGTCACGACAACTTGACATTAAATTTGTTTGTGATGTTCTTATTATGACAACTTGACATTAATCAAAGTGACATGACCAGAAGTTGACTTTGTCACGACTACTTGACATTAAATTTGTTTGTGATGTTCTTATTATGACAACTTGACATTATTCAAAGTGACATGACCAGAAGTTGACTTTGTCATGACAACTTGACATTAAATTTGTTTGTGATGTTCTTATTATGACAACTTGACATTATTCAAAGTGACATGACCAGAAGTTGACTTTGTCACGACTACTTGACATTAAATTTGTTTGGGATGTCCTTATTATGACAACTAGACATTATTCAAAGTGACATGACCAGAAGTTGACTTTGTCATGACAACTTGACATTAAATTTGTTTGTGATGTTCTTATTATGACAACTTGACATTATTCAAAGTGACATGACCAGAAGTTGACTTTGTCACGACTACTTGACATTAAATTTGTTTGTGATGTTCTTATTATGACAACTTGACATTATTCAAAGTGAAATGACCAGAAGTTGACTTTGTCACGACTACTTGACATTAAATTTGTTTGTGATGTTCTTATTATGACAACTTGACATTATTCAAAGTGACATGACCAGAAGTTGACTTTGTCATGACAACTTGACATTAAATTTGTTTGTGATGTTCTTATTATGACAACTTGACATTATTCAAAGTGACATGACCAGAAGTTGACTTTGTCACGACTACTTGACATTAAATTTGTTTGTGATGTTCTTATTATGACAACTTGACATTATTCAAAGTGACATGACCAGAAGTTGACTTTGTCACGACTACTTGACATTAAATTTGTTTGTGATGTTCTTATTATGACAACTTGACATTATTCAAAGTGACATGACCAGAAGTTGACTTTGTCACGACTACTTGACATTAAATTTGTTTGTGATGTTCTTATTATGACAACTTGACATTATTCAAAGTGACATGACCAGAAGTTGACTTTGTCATGACAACTTGACATTAAATTTGTTTGTGATGTTCTTATTATGACAACTTGACATTATTCAAAGTGACATGACCAGAAGTTGACTTTGTCACGACTACTTGACATTAAATTTGTTTGGGATGTCCTTATTATGACAACTAGACATTATTCAAAGTGACATGACCAGAAGTTGACTTTGTCATGACAACTTGACATTAAATTTGTTTGTGATGTTCTTATTATGACAACTTGACATTATTCAAAGTGACATGACCAGAAGTTGACTTTGTCACGACTACTTGACATTAAATTTGTTTGTGATGTCCTTATTATGACAACTAGACATTATTCAAAGTGACATGACCAGAAGTTGACTTTGTCACGACAACTTGACATTAAATTTGTTTGTGATGTCCTTATTATGACAACTTGACATTAATCAAAGTGACATGACCAGAAGTTGACTTTGTCACGACAACTTGACATTAAATTTGTTTGTGATGTTCTTATTATGACAACTTGACATTAATCAAAGTGACATGACCAGAAGTTGACTTTGTCACGACTACTTGACATAAAATTTGTTTGTGATGTTCTTATTATGACAACTTGACATTATTCAAAGTGACATGACCAGAAGTTGACTTTGTCACGACAACTTGACATTAAATTTTTTTGTGATGTTCTTATTATGACAACTTGACATTATTCAAAGTGACATGACCAGAAGTTGACTTTGTCACGTCTACTTGACATTAAATTTGTTTGTGATGTCCTTATTATGACAACTAGACATTATTCAAAGTGACATGACCAGAAGTTGACTTTGTCACGACAACTTGACATTAAATTTGTTTGTGATGTTCTTATTATGACAACTTGACATTAATCAAAGTGACATGACCAGAAGTTGACTTTGTCACGACTACTTGACATTAAATTTGTTTGTGATGTTCTTATTATGACAACTTGACATTAATCAAAGTGACATGACCAGAAGTTGACTTTGTCACGACAACTTGACATTAAATTTGTTTGTGATGTTCTTATTATGACAACTTGACATTAATCAAAGTGACATGACCAGAAGTTGACTTTGTCACGACAACTTGACATTAAATTTGTTTGTGATGTTCTTATTATGACAACTTGACATTAATCAAAGTGACATGACCAGAAGTTGACTTTGTCACGACAACTTGACATTAAATTTGTTTGTGATGTTCTTATTATGACAACTAGACATTATTCAAAGTGACATGACCAGAAGTTGACTTTGTCACGACTACTTGACATTAAATTTGTTTGGGATGTTCTTATTATGACAACTTGACATTAATCAAAGTGACATGACCAGAAGTTGACTTTGTCACGACTACTTGACATTAAATTTGTTTGGGATGTCCTTATTATGACAACTAGACATTATTCAAAGTGACATGACCAGAAGTTGA
Source organism: Thalassophryne amazonica (assembly GCF_902500255.1). Classification (NCBI taxonomy): domain Eukaryota; kingdom Metazoa; phylum Chordata; class Actinopteri; order Batrachoidiformes; family Batrachoididae; genus Thalassophryne; species Thalassophryne amazonica. Next base: position 290,808 of record NW_022986273.1, read on the forward strand.
CTTTGTCACGACTACTTGACATTAAATTTGTTTGTGATGTTCTTATTATGACAACTTGACATTAATCAAAGTGACATGACCAGAAGTTGACTTTGTCACGACTACTTGACATTAAATTTGTTTGTGATGTTCTTATTATGACAACTTGACATTATTCAAAGTGACATGACCAGAAGTTGACTTTGTCACGACAACTTGACATTAAATTTGTTTGTGATGTCCTTATTATGACAACTAGACATTATTCAAAGTGACATGACCAGAAGTTGACTTTGTCAGGACTACTTGACATTAAATTTGTTTGGGATGTCCTTATTATGACAGCTTGACATTATTCAAAGTGACATGACCAGAAGTTGACTTTGTCATGACAACTTGACATTAAATTTGTTTGGGATGTCCTTATTATGACAGCTTGACATTATTCAAAGTGACATGACCAGAAGTTGACTTTGTCACGACAACTTGACATTAAATTTGTTTGTGATGTCCTTATTATGACAACTAGACATTATTCAAAGTGACATGACCAGAAGTTGACTTTGTCACGACTACTTGACATTAAATTTGTTTGGGATGTCCTTATTATGACAACTTGACATTAATCAAAGTGACAT